>NC_135904.1:8319562-8515054 GCF_964194155.1 Cetorhinus maximus
CTTTCCAATCCAAATTTACTAAATTCGCTGAATTCAAATCCTTACTGCCATGGTGGGATTTGAACCCATGTTACCAGATTATTAGTCCAGTAATATAACCAATATGCTACCATACACCTAGCCTTTTAAGAAATCAACTGCACTGCAATTGCCACCAATCTCTGTCAGGTTCAATCTTCCTGCATAAATCAAACTCGGTAACCTGGAACAGCTAGGAGCCTTATTAAAACATTTAAATAATGCCTGTTACATGGAAGCAAAAGGAGGCCATTCAGCCCATTAGTGCCCGCTCAGCCATTCAATTAAATCTAGGCTGATCAGCACCTCAACTCTATTTATCCACCTTGCTTTCATATTCCTTCGTACCCTTACCTGACAAAAATCTATCTCAGTTTTGAAATTTTCAAGCCTCAACAGCTTTTTGAGGAGAGAATTTCAGATTTTAACCAACCTTTTGTGTGAAGAAATGCTTCTTGACATCACCCCTGAACGGCCTTGCTCTAAGTTTAAGGTTATGCCCCCTTGATTCATCCCACCAGAGTGAATAGTTTCTCTCCATCTATCCTACCTAATCCTTCATCTTCGATTCTCCAATTTCACTGGGCTTTTTATCTTGGTCTCTGATGGAATATTCTTCATTAGAGCAAGGCTTTCTTCTCAAAAGGAAAGTAAAATTGAGGGAGGTGCCATTTAACGCCTGATTTCTTAACCTTTTTCTTAGTCACTTCAGACTGAGTGAAGAAGCTGAGGAACAGGCTGGCAAGTGGATGAGGAGAAGAGCGCTGCAGTTGTTCCCCTGCATGTTCTAGAGAGGTGATGGGGATCAATATTAGGGGAAACATTACAGGTTACATTCCCACAAAAAATTGCAACCCCCTCTTTCTCATAGGTTTTCTTTTAAATGAAAATTTCCCCCCCCTCCCCCCACCCCAAGTTTTCTCCATTCCTCTCCTGAAGGTGTTGCTTCAGACTGTTATACAGGGGCCAGCTGCGATTCCATAAACAAGGAGGCCCCAATCTTCATGCGTGAGCTTACAGAAGGCCTGTTGCTTGACCGTGTGGAGCATCACTCCCGACATCCACACGCACTTTCCAACATGAAGCCCAGGCTTGTAACCCACCTCCCAACGCAGCTGTATCGGAGCTGATCGTAGTCGGGATATGTCCCTTTGGCATCATGTGTTAATTTTGCCATGGATAAGAAATCCTGGCCTTGGTTACTTGTCGTCTTTACCAACTGGGACATCAGGGAGTTTAACGGAAGCTTATTTGTTTAATTTTGTTGGAGAAAGCTCATGCACAGGGTGGCTTGTGAAGATTTTCAAAGAAACAGAGCCCGGAGTGACATGCTATTCAGGAAATGATTACCCTGAGGATTAACAGAGAGAGAAATCAATCTGAATACACTTGAACACAGCTTTTGTTTCAATTGGTGTGTTGATATGGCAACAGATTAGAGAGATCCTTTCTTCAGTTGATCAGATAATGTGAATGTCCGTGCAGCAATGGGTTGTACAGATTTCTGGCTCTTAGTGTTCGGCTCACTTTAGGACTTTGGCCAAAATCACTGTTAGAGAGAGTCTGACCATTAGCATTCCAACAACAGTAACAACAAATTCCATTTATACGATGCCTTTAGTATGATAAAATCTTCCAAGGCACTTCACAGGAGTGTTAGCAAACAAACTGTGACTACACATGAAAAATCAAATCACCAAATAAAGAAGTAGGATTTATTTGAAGACGTTTTTCTTTGAATATTCACTCTAAAAGGAGTTTATTTTCCCGATGTAAATTGTTAAGCTTGATGATGTCATCAGGGGAGTTGTCTTGCAAAAGCTATGGTGCAAAGGGGAACAGGATTTATTTGAGAGGTTTATTGGCTTATCTGGCTGCGTGAAGTTGAGTGTTACAGGCTGAAAGGTACCAGTATGTGTCTCCATTGTCTGCTCAGATGCTTCTAAGTCAAGTAATTGTAGTTGTGGTATCATTGAAATCATGCCCCTGGGATATGGGAAGCACATATTAGCCAGGGTTCCGTCACCTGACCAATATTCACTGGCCACTACTTGAAAATATATATCCATGGACGTTAGGGGATGTTCATTGTATTATTAAGGTTAAGGATATACAGATGGAAGGTATTGATTGATTAAGTACCTTGAGCGCATATAAGGAGAGGCTTTCTCCTGCCCTTTTTTTGTTAGTTTGATTTGTTGATCATTTGTTTTATTCAAAAGAATCTATAAGGAGAGACTTTTGCGCATCACCAATTGGAAGTTCCCCTCCAAGTCACTCACCATACTGACTTGGAAATATATCGCCATTCACTGTTGCTGGGTCAAAATCCTGGAACTCCCTCCCTAACAGCACAGTGGGTGTACACACACCACATGGACTGCAGCAGTTTAAGAGGGCAGCTCAGCATCACCTTCTCAAGGGCAACTAGGGATGGGCAATAAATGCTGGCCCAGCCAGTGAAGCCTACATCCCGTGGATGAATTTTAAAAAAATTCGGCAGATGTTCGGCTCCCATCCAAAGCCATTCAGAGCTTTAAAAATGTGGCCCCCCAACCCCAACTGCATTCAATGTGCCAAGGCAGCTCAGGCAGGCTATGGACTCCCAACCAAACTGATCCCTGTTTGAACGGAATTTCACATGGGTCCTAGGTCCTGAAACCTCCCTTGGGAACCTCAGCTCCACAATTTGAGCATCTTGCAGAAATTCCCTCTGTGCTTTTACATTCGGCGTGGGCTGCTGCTGCTTACCCATCACTTCCTAACCCTCACCCTTCACTTCCTAACCCTCACCCTTCACTTCCTAACCCTCACCCTTCACTTCCTAACCCTCACCCTTCACTTCCGAACCCTCACCCTTCACTTCCGAACCCTCACCCTTCACTTCCTAACCCTCACCCTTCACTTCCTAACCCTCATCAACTGCCCGGACAAGATGTGGCATTCAGTCCTGCTGTCTGGCAGTGGCGGGGGGGTGGGTTACAGTGGATTGCTCTCTACATGGGAGTCCTTCCCTTTTCCACTGGGGACTTAGCGTGGAGGGTGTTGCATCCAGCAGTCCTGTGCAACTGAAAGCTGAGGTGGATCACAGGCTTCCAGGCCACCTGCAGCCTTGGGGAGTCTGTGTTCCGTGTTTATGTAAACTGTGTACAGTCTTTGACTATTTGAAGGGGCTGCTTCTCAAATTTTGGTTGCACTTCAGCCCCTTGCTCCTGATCTTTGGTCACCTGGTACAGAGAAGGGGCAGGGAGGGATGAGGACCTCATAGCAAGCCTGCTCCTGGGCCAGGTCATAAGTGGCCATTAACAGGTCCAGACAGTGGGCGGTCGAAGGGGTTGTCCTGTCTGACTGTCTGCCCCTCTTCTGTGGCTGTGTTCATGGCCGGGTGGCCCTGGAGAGGGAGCGCGGGATGTCCACTGGTATGATTGAGGCTTTTTGTGACCAATGGACACCGTGGGGGCTGAGGTGCATCGTCAGTCCCAGGAATGACATTTTAATCTAATTAGCTCTGTTTCCTTTTCAAGTTTTCTTTTTGTTACCTTGTCCCTTTAAGGGGCTGTCACCCCCATTTATTTGTTAATTAGTTTATTTCATTGCATGGGTCTTTTTTTTCAAAAGAGCATATAAGGAGAGACTTTGTGAGTCAGTAGATGTCCAGCTCGTGGCTGAAGCTATTCCAGATCATAACAATGTACCTTCACAATGGAATTAGCAGCATGGATTTCACTTACCCTTCTTGGCACTATCATGGAGATTGGTTCGATCACTCCTTTCAGTGTAACCAACTTGTAAAATCTGAACACCTCACAGATGGACACATCCAGCCCGTGTTTTGGCATCACACCTGTAACAGGTGCAAAGAAACTGTGAGCAAAGTCACATTATTCTCAAACTAAATATGAATATGAAAAAAAACAAAGTGCCTCCCTAGGGGAAGGTAGTATGGTCGCTGGACTAGTAATCCAGAGACCTAGGGTAATGCTCTGGGGACCTGGGATTGAATCCCACCACAGCAGATGGCAATAAAAATCTGGAATTAAAAGTCTGATGATGACCATTAAACCATTGTCGATTGTTGTAAAAACCCATCTGGTTCACTAATGTCCTTTAGGGAAGGAAATCTGCCATCCTTACCTGGTCTGGCCTACATGTGACTCCAGACCCACAGCAATGTAGTTGACTCTTAAATGCCCTCTGAACAAGGGCAATTGGGGATGGGCAATAAATGCTGGCCTAGCCAGTGACACCCACATCCCATGAATGAATAATAAAAAAAAGTGCACAGTCTATGAAATGGAGCAGTAAGCCTAAACATTACAGATTGACATATTTGTACTTTTGGTGGTGTCTTTTCCTGCTTCATGTCTACCTTGGCCCTGAACTCTGGAGTTCCCTCCCTAAACCTCTCCTCCTGTGAAGCAATGAAATGTTTTGTTACTTTAAAAATGCTATATAAATGCAATTTATTTTTATTCTTTGATGGGATGTGGCAAGGCTAGCATTTGTTGCCCATCCCTAATTGCCCTTGAACTGACTGGCTTGCTAGGCCACCTTGAAGGCAGTTAATATTGCTGTGTGTCTGGAGCCACCTGCATGCCAGATTGTAAGGACTGCAGATTTCCTTCCCTAAAGAACATTGGTGAACCAGATGGGTTTTGCAACAATCAATGATAGTTGTCATGGTCACTATTGCTAAGGCTAGCTTTCAGTTGCAGATTTAATGAACTGAATTTAAATTCTACCTACTGCTGTGGTGGTGGGATTTGAACTTATGTCCCCAGAGCATTAGCTTGGGACTCTGGATTGCTAGTCTAGTGGCGTTACCGCTATGCCACCATCTCCACCACCTCCCAATGAAAGTTATTGTCCTATGTAGTGGACAGGGAATTGTGGTGATCATTGCTAGTTTCACAATGCTATTGGGTACAGTTTTATACCCTGCAGCGGTTCAAGAAGGCGGCTCACCACCACCTTCTCAAGGGCAACAAATGCTGGCCTAGCCAGAGATGCCCACATCCTGTAAATGAATTTAAAAAAAACTAATGCTGGCCCTGAGAAATGTTAAGTTCCTGACAAACAATATAATTCTGGGTGCTTGGCGTAAGGAGACACCAGCTATTACTCAAAGCACTCTGTGATGACAAGAGATAGTAATGGTACATCGCAGGTAGTTTAGCTGCCAATTGGCTGCTTGCCGGCAACAACAACCTCATGCACCCTTTACATTCAGCCTTGTGGCCGTATTTAGAGTTTTGTTGAGTTAAGGAACAATTGTACTCTGGCTTTTTCCAGTGTATTCACTTGCTCCAGGAACTCTCAGCTGAAGCTTGGACCACTCACCATTTTACTGGGCAATGGGGATAGAATGGGCACTGGTTTCATTAACCAATGTGGGAGAGCCTCACTGCTTCTCATTAACGTTTGTCACAATCATTTATGAAATGACTGGTAATAATGTGAGATCTTACCCATCCCTTTCTGTGGAGCAGGTGAGCGATATTCCATCAAATAGTGGAGGTATGGTTTCTCGGTGCTAATTTCATAATATCTAATATTCCCATCGCCCTGTGAGAAAGAAAACTAGGTAATAGAAGTAAAAAACGCTCATTCTATTGGGGGGGGTGGGTGGGGGATTTTCAATGTCACTGATTGGTCGGTAACCTGACAGACTGGGTCCCATTTCTGCCATCTTCATTTCAATTAGATGATAGCCGGGCAGGTGATCCACTCTTCCAGGTTACTGTCCAGGCAGCATTGAGAATCACACGCCATCATCACTGCACAAGTCAGCCATGGTTGAACGTGTGATAAGTGATGTGCAAAATAGGAACAGGGAAAGCCATTCAGCCCCTCACATCTGCTCCGCCATTCAATTTGATCATGTATCATATCATACGCTTCAGCTGCACTTACCCACCTTTCACTCCACATCCCTTGTCCTTACCCAACAAACAATTATCAATCTTAGTTTTAACATTTTCAATTGACTTCACGTATCTGCAGCTTTTTGGTAGATAGAGTTCCAGGTTTACACCTTGGTTCGAAAAATCGCTTCCTGACTTCTCTCCAGGTCTGATTTTAAGTTTACCTTCCCTAGTATTTGACTCCCCAACCTGGAGAAATGGTTTCTCTGTATCTGCTCAATTTTAACCTGTGTATGCAAACTCAGGGCTCCACATAAAAGCAGAAAAATCATTTCCCCATATATTTTTCCATTTGACAATTAGGTCTTAAATTTCCAATCGGGTAATCCTAGTCCCCCAATGCTATTCTGTCCAGAGACCAACAGAACCCCCAAGCTGACCCTAGGGGACTCTCGCTGCTCACCTGTCAGAGCTACAGCAGGACATTGACCGTGAGAGACCCATGGGTCTAATAATTGCTCAAAGAAAATCCATCTAGAAATGATGTTGTGATATTAGCAGGTTAAAACTTGCCTGGTGATGAGGGCCCTGATACCAGAGAAAGGTTAAGAATCGCCCCTTTAAAATATAATTGAAAGGGTTGCCTTATGAGGAAAGGTTGAACAAGTTGGACCAAAACCCACTGGAGTTTAGAAGATTGAGAGGTGAGCTTATTCAAACATATAAAATTCTGAGGAGGCTTACGAGGGTAGACATTGAGGATATTTCCACTCATGGGGTAATCTAGAACTAAGGAGCATAGCTGCAAAATAAGGGGTCACCCATTTCAAACAGAGATGAGGAGTTTTTTTCTCTGAGGGACGTGGATCTTTACTCTCCACCTCCAGAGAGCTGTGGAGGCTAAGTCATTGAAAATATTCAAGGCGGAATTGGACAGGTTCTTGAACTATAGCGGAGTCGAGAGTTCTGGGGAACAGGCAGGAAAGTGGAGTTGAGGCCAAGTTCAGATCAGCCATGATCCTATTGAATGCTGGAGCGGGCTTGAGGGGCCGAATGGCCTACTCCTGGGCCAGAAATTTCTCCCCGTCGCGGGGGCGGGCGGGGGTGGACGTGAATCCGATCGGCGCCGCCATTTTATGTGTTCGGGCCAATTACGGCCCGCCCACCGTGACGCTCGCCCGGAAGCGCTGAGCGCTCCCAGTGCAGGTGGGGGGTGGATTCCCTGAGTGATTCCCTGCGCTGTTTTGCGGAGGTGCCTCAGTGAGATTTGTTTCCGTGTTAAACTTTTAAATAAAGGATTTTTAAACTTTTGAAATATGTCCCCACATGTGACTGTGTCACATGGGCTGGGACATGTTAATGAAATTTTGGAAATTTTTTTTTGTAAATACTTCATGAAACCTCATCCAGCCTGTGGATGAGGTTCCATGAAAAATGCGAAGGCTGCCTGGGCTCTTCACCTGCCGCCCCCCCCAACCTTAAGGTTGGACAGGGCAGCCCATTTAATTGTTTTAATTAGTTTTTAACAGGCCTTTGACAGTTCGGCGGGCGCGCAGCCAATAACTGACAATCTAAGTGATGCGCGGTGACGTTAGGACGCCCGCCTGACTTCACCGCACGTCATTTTACGCGTTGGCGAGTGGGCCCTGCCCTCACCCCATCCCCCGTTCGCCAACGGGAAAATGCTGCCCCTGGTTCCTAATTCTCATGATCTTATCTAGACTGAGAGACTTTCCCCACATGGCCAAGCATAAAATAGCGTTAGTGGGTAGAGCTGAAAGATGTACTGCGTGCTATTGCTTGGTGTTATTATATTAATAGCTCCTCCCTCCACATCATAATTTGTTGTTAAATGACTGATAACCTACCTTTCCAGCTAAGTAAAGCATGTGAGTATCAACATCATAGAAAGGGAATAGGAGCCCAGAGAGTCCATCGATTTCCTCTTCCTTAACTGGCATCGATAAGTCTTCCTGAAGAAAGAAAGAGGACTTGAGTTAAATGAAAGCCTGAGGCCTGGACTAAAGACCTGGAGACATGAATTCAAATCCCACCAGAACAGCTGGAGCATTTCAATTCAGTTAATTAAATATATCAGGACTTAAAAAGCTGGTATAAGTGAACCCACTGGATCTGTTGTAAAAATCCATCTGGTTCACTAATGTCCTTGGGGCATGAAATCTGTTGTCCTTACCTTGGCCTGCTCTATATGTGACTCCAGACCCACAGCAATTAACTCTTAACTGCCCTCTGAGGTTGTTTAGCAAGCCAGTCATCAGTTGTGTGAAAATAAATGCCGGTCTTGCCAGTCCCATGAATGAATGAAATGAAAAAAAACTTATCACATCTCTCAGAAACACCTGAAAGCGTTGTCCACTCTGAAGTACAGTAACCCTAGGAAAACACAACCACCATTTTAACAACAGGAAGATTCCCCAAACAGCAATGTGACGAAATGCCTGATTAGTGGTGCTGGTTGAGGGATGAATGTTGGCCAAAGGGGAAAGAGAGATGACCCATCTCATGCCACCCTCACATGCCCATTGCTGGTTAATTAAGAATTGTTGGAGAATTGGGCACAGCTCATCTGTGCAAATTTTGTTTGCTGCCCACTCCTTACCCCTTGGATGTAACTCACTGGTAGTCAGTTTAATTTATCCCTTTATTAACCTAACTTTAGAAAAAGTAATTCATTCTCAGGATATGGGTGTCACTGGTAAGGCTGACATCTGATACCCTTCCCTGGGAAAGTGGCACTGGGGTGTTGTCTTGATCTGCTGGTGGCAATTTCGATACAATCAACACTCCCGAGGGCAGGTAAGACTCAATCACCTTGATGTGGGGCTGAGGTCAGATATAGGCCACCGTGGGTGGGGACAGCAGGTTTCCTTCCCTAAAGAACATTAGCGAGCAGGTTAGAAACTGGCGGTCATGTGATGAAACTTCCAGGAGTATGGCCAACCAGAGTTGGCGGCTCTAATCCCATTGCTCTTTGACCTTGGCACTGAGCAGCCTCAGTGCAGAAAGTTCAGTTCTAGATGCCATCCATCACTTCAAACAATCGCATCGCACAGAAAGCTTCACCCCTACTCCCTGGATTTCCAGTACATTGAAGGCCTGAGAGATTCTGTTGAACCTGTTATTTTTGTTGCACTGACCTGATCCCAGAGAGCAATTTGTCTGGTGTTCCATCTGGACACGCCTGTGGTAAGCAACCTCTTTGTATTCCCAAGGATCACCACCCGGTTCACTTTGTGGTTCTTGCAGTTTGCTTCCTGCAGAGACAGGGGAGATCACTTCAGTTATGTTTTATATTGTCTTGCAGTAAAATGGACTTGCTTGGATCCTTATTAACCCTTTCAGCTCTTCCCCACATTGGGTATTGTTGAACAGTGCAGAGTATAAACCAGGAAGTGTTGGTTACAATAATGGACTAAATGTCAAATCTGGCTTAGAAAGAAAAATAGAGAGAAAGAAGGATTCAATTTAGAGAGAGAGAAAAATAGAGACAGAGAGAAGTAAAAAATAAATCATTTAATATTAAAAAGAAACTCCAGCAATAATTACAAGATGAAGGAATGAGACTCCACACTTGTAAAAATTAATTTTCAGTATCAGAGAGGTAGTTTGGCAGTAATTAAGATTTATCACGTTAAAATTTGACACGTCCACTGAAATGGACAATTGCTAACATTCTACAGCAAGCTCCGTCTATATCTATGCTGTCAGTACAGCAACTTTACGCCATTCAATACATTTAAATGGGGGGGGCCAGACAGTGAGATGCCGTTTTCACACTGTTTACCGAGGAGTGGTGCATCTTGACAGTAACTTCCAATTTTCACGTTTCACCATGCATTTACACTCACAGGAAGCTGCTGTCCAATTTGTGCTTAAATAATGGTGAGCACCATTTGCCTTACCATGATTTTTGCGGTAAATTCTGATCCAATAATTCTCACCATTATGTGCCGCTGTCTGTTTTTGATGTCTCAAGACAGTCATAATTCACACATAAATATAAAAAGGGGTAAGAGTTACATGGAGCCTTGCATAGATACAAGCGCAGGGGCTGCTGAATTGGAGCTTCAATGTTGTAGTCTATCTCCAACCTGCATTTCCATCCCCTTAGCCTTTCAGCTTATAATGTTGTCTTATACTTTCTTCTCTAAAGTATATCTTCTAAATGACTATTTTTTAAATGTAATATTGAAAAGTTTTTACACTGATACAGGCTACATTCTCTAACATGTTAACACAGTGCAAAGGCTTCAAGGAGAAATGACCAGCTGAGATACATTTGATATTTGAACGGCCTTGTGTGGTTGTATTATTCATGGCGTAATGTAATAGAGATACCAAGCAGCAGTTTAAATATTTAACTCTCTGAAATATATCTGTGTTGCTTTTTCTGCAAAAATCGAACCAATCCAGAACAACTCGTGGGCTCAGCGATCACAGTTTGACCTCACAAGACATCAGCGATTGGGGTGGAGAGGGTTCCTCAAGCTCCCTGGAAATGTGGGTAAATATATCAAGCTGCCCTTCTGAAAGCTGTCAGTGACCTTGGTCAGTGACATCAACCCCATTATCCTCCCTGCTGCTTGTGTCATATTTGGATCATTCACCCATGGATTCTGCTATTTCTTTTCTAATTTGCCGACTCATTCGGGTTCTAGTGAATGTCACAGTTGCTTTCCAATAACTTTAAAATGCCATTCTCGGACAGTGATTCCAGGCATCCTGCTGTTTATCCTCCATAAACTTCAACCCATATAAAACTGTGCAAAGTCTTTCCAGTCCTGTCTCATGTGTTGCTCACTCATTACCCCTACACTGGCTTACAGATGGGGTTGCCAAGCCTTAGGGACATAGGAACATGGGATTTAGGAGCAGAAGTAGGCCATTTGGCCCTTCGAGCCTGCTCTGCCATTTATGGCTGATTTGGTTGTGGTCTCTACTCCACTTTCCTGTTTGCCCCCCCTAACCCTTGACTTTCTTTTCTATCAAAAATATATCTAACTCAACTTTCAATAAATTCAATGACCCAGCCTCCACTGCTTTTTGGGGAAGAGAATTCCACAGACTAACGACCCTCTGAGAAAAAAAATTTCCCCTCATCTCTGTCTTAAAAAGGAGACCTGTTATTCTTAAACTGTATCCCCTGGTTCTAGTCTCCCCAATGAGAGGAAACATCCTCCCAGTATCTACCCAACAAGTCCCCCTCATGACCTTATATGCTTCAATAAGATCACCTCTCATTCTAATAAACTCCAATGGGGAAAGGTCCAACCTGTTCAACCTTTCTTCATAAGATGAGCCCTTCACCCTAGGAATGAGTCGAGTGAACCTTCTCTCAACTGCTTCGAACATAATGATGTCCTTTTTTAAATGAGATCAAAACTGTACACAAGTGCTCCAGATGTGGTTTTGCCAATGCCCTGTACAACAGTAGCAAAACTTCCCTAATTTTATATTCCATTGCCCGTGCAATAAATGTCAACATTCCGTGCGCCTTCCTAATCACTTGCTATATCTGTACCAGACACCCAGATCCCTTCGTACCACTGTCTACAATTTCTCTTCATTTAAATAATACACTGCCTTTCTATTCTTCCTTCCAAAGTGGACAAGTTCACATTTTCCCCACATTATACTGCATCTGCCAAAATTTTGCCCTCTCACTCACTTAACCTATGAGCCCCTTTAAGGGCTCATTACCTCCTTTTGACAACTTACTTTCCTACCTATCTTGGTGTCATCAGAAAATTTAGCTACCTTCATCCAAGTCACTGATATAGATTATAAATAGTTGAGGCCCTAGCACTGATCCCTGTGGGACTCCACTACTTATAGCTCACCAACCCAAAAAAGCCCCATTTATCCTTACTCTCTGTTTCCTGTTAGCTAACTAATCCTTTCTCTGTTAAAATATTACCTTCACTTGTTGGATATATTCCTGGAGCTTTCAACACATGGCCTCCTACCTTTATCCATTCCTCCCAATCAAACAGCCATTTTACCCATCTCCAATATTTTTATAATTAATAAATTGAAGTTAAAGCAAAATGGAAAAAAACACACTAAAGAAATAAAATGTATGATTTTTCTCCTGGGTGTTGCTCGTTACAATGTGTTGGAGATTAATCTCTAATTCATTGGAGACTCCTGAAGGATTGGCATCTGTTTCCCAGACCGCTTAAAATATTAAGTGTTCATCCTTGTGTTTAAACCTCTCTGTAGTGTTCAATGGTTCAATTGTTCTGTGTTTGATTATGCCAGTCTGGTAACTGATCTATGCTCATTGTGCTTAATTGGTTAAGCCTGGGTGATGACCCAGAACTTGAGTAAACACAAGCTGCTAGCAACTAGAAGCTGAGCTGTGAGCATGAGTTTGTGATTGCAGAGATACTTTGAAGGACTGTAAATAATCCTGTTGCACACTTAGAAACTAGTGTTATCTCTGCATTGCACTGAGATGTATAAAATATACAACACCCTCCATAGCCTTGATAGAGGAGATGGTGGCATAGTGGTAATGTCACTAGGCTAGTATTCCAGAGGCCCAGGCTAATTCTCTGGGGCACATGGGTTCAAATCACACCATGGCAACTGATGGAATTTAGGCTCAATGAATAATTCTGGGAGTGAAAGCTAACCTCAGTAATGGTGACCATAAAACCATCACCAGCTTTGCCGTTAAAAACCCATCTGGTTCACTAATGCCCTTTAGGGAAGGAAATCTACTATCCTTAGCTGGTCTGGCCTACATGTGACTCCAGACCCACAGCAATGTGGTTGACTCTTAGCTGCCCTCTGAAATGGCCTAGCAAACCTCTCAGTTCAAGGGCAATTAGGGATGGGCAACAAATGCTGGCCTTGCCAACAACGCCCGCACCCCAATAAAGATAAGGAATACTCTCCACCTCTGACATCTTCTTCACCCTACAACCACCTAATCCAGGCTTTTGTGCGTTTTCTTCTCGCCTCCCCCACCAAGTCATTCTTTTTAGTCTTTTGTTTATGGGTTTTCAGGAAATGTCAATAAATACTGTATTTAAAAAAAAAACAACAATTGGTAACTTGAATGTATGTTCTTTGGAATTTGTCTCAAATCAAACGCCCCTGTAAAACAGACTCAACCCACCCTATTACATTTAAATATTTTGCTGTTTTATTTCATAGGAAATATTTTGCTGAAATTAAAAATGAATTAAAAGGAACATTTGTCCTAAGTTCTTAATTGAAAAAAAAAGAGAAGAAATGACTGTGCAGAGTTCTATGCCAAGATTTGCTGGCTTTCATTGTTTTGGCCTTGAGTTCTGAAACTACAGTTGCACTGTGACCTTTCACCGGGTAGATTTGTGCACAGAGGTATACTGACAACTAATCTTCCCCCTAGCAACAATAAATAAATTGAATTATTGATACACCCCTCTGCCTGCTGGTCCCCACACTCTGGAATTCCTTCACTAAACTTCTCCACGACACACTTCTCCTTTAAGACTCTCCTTGGATCCCATCTCTTTGGCCAAACCCTGTCCTAACCTCTCCTTCATTGGCTCAGATTCATTTTCCTCCCATCCTCCTGTGAAGCATCTTGGGAGCTTTTCTATGTTAAAGGTGCTATACAAATGCAGGTTTGTGCTGTAGTTGGTAATTTAGTTCTAAATTGTAGACAGAAATCTTAAGAAACATAGCCACTGCCTTTCTCCGACAAGCTGTGTGCCTGGTTATGCCACAGTTATCAAAATGTTGCAAGCAAAGGAATTTTAAGCACTAAGCACGAAGCTGCCAAGGGAAATTACAACACTGACTGACTGTTGGCAAGCTGCTTTACCAGGAACTGCTTCACACTGGAGCCAGGCGAAAGGCAAAAAGAACATCTCCTTGACCATGTTGCAGAAAGGATCACAGGCTTTCCAGCTTCAATTAATGTTCTGCTCTGAATTACCTGATCTCTGCCATGACAGCAGTTGTGATATTAAATATCTACAACCTCCGAGACCCTGGGGTAAGAAGTGACAATTGAACCAGGATAATAATCCCTGATTGCTGTAAAACTGGAAAGTGCATGAGAACAGGACTGGGCTTGACGGTGTCATTGATCATATCTGTACTGTGCAGAAAGAGGCCATTCAGCCCATTATGCCTGTGCTGGTGCTGTGCAGAAAGAGGCCATTCAGCCCATTATGCCTGTGCCAGCTCTTTTAAAGGGTTATCCAATATTTCCACTCTCCTCTTTCTCCAATGCCCTGCAATGTTTTTTTTTTCCCTTTTCAACTGTATAATCAATTCCCTTTTGAAAGTTACTACCTCCCTCCTGCACCCTTTCAGGCAGTGCATTCCTCATCATAACATCTCACTGCATATATTTAAAAAAAATTCTCTTCATCTCCCTCCTTGCTAATTTTGCCAATGATCTTAAATCTGTTTCCCCTGCTTACCAACCCTCCTGCCACTGGAAACAATTTATTTTTATGGCTTTTCCAAAACCCATCATAATTTTGAGTGCCTCTAATAAATGCCCCCTTAGCCTTCCTTGTTCTAAGACACTAAACCCCAGCTTCTCCGGTGTCTCCACATAGTTGAAGTCTCTCATCATTGTAGGGAATCTCCCCTATACACCACACCCGCCCCCACACCCATCCATCAGGGGGGGTGGTGGCATGGCGGGAATGCCACTGGACTAGCGATCCAGGGGCCCAGGCTTAATGCTCTGTGGTTAGGGGTTCACATCTGATCATGGCAGCTGGTGCAATTTAAATTCAATTAATTTAAAAAATAACTCTGGCATTGAAAGCTAGTTTCAGTAATGGTGACCATGGAACTAATATTGATTGTCATAAAAACCCATCTGGTTCACTGGTGTCCTTTAGGGAAGGAAACCTGTCCCTATGTGACTCCAGTCCCACAGCAACGTTGCTGACTCTGAACTGCTCTCAAAAGGACAAATTCAGGCTGTCCACATCCCCTGAATGAACAAAAAAAAATATACCTTGACATCCTTCCTAAACTGTGGCACTCCAGCTGGGGCCTAACCAGTGTATTATAAAAGTCCAGTAGAACTTCCTTTCTTTAATACTCTGTGGTCCAATGGTCAAAATAGCCTGAGTCAGGCACGGAGAACGGTTGCTAGGAGGCCTGAAAAGCTGACTCTGTTTCTCTCTATGGATGCTGCCATAACCTGCTGAGTGTTTCCAGCATTTTCTGTTTTTACTTCAGATCTCCAGCATTCGCAGTATTCCGCTTTTCGATTAGGGATAGTTAGGGTCTCTGTCCTCCATCAAGATGTTAAAATCACGGGCCTAAGCTATGGTTGCCAATCCTCTAGGATTGCCCTGGAGGTTCCAGAAACTAAAGATTAATCTCCTGGAGATGCTGCGCGCTACGCCCAGGAGACGAGCTATAGGCAGGGGTATTAAGAAAAATGGGGTGTTTTCCATTTTCATTTTTATGAAAGTATTGGGGCTGTGGGAGGTCTTGTGCTGCAGTGGTGGTGTCTCTACCTCTGGGCCAGAAACTCCGGGTTCACGTCACTTCAGGACTTGATGGCCACGGAAGGAGCATTCATAATGCGGTCAAACAGATTGATCATCAGCCTGTACATCTTTCCAATAGGCCTGATGGCAGGCGGTAAGAGCAGGAGAGTTTCTTGATCAGCCAGGCTGCAGAAGACAAGGGCGAACCACGGCAGTACTTTGCCAAGCATAATCATGGACCCGTCCAATGGAAGTCCATGGTCGCCAACGCCCTCTTAGGGCCTGGCACCTGAAGGAGAAGGTTTGGAGCTGTGAAAAATGGCTCTTTGATTGGGTGGGGCAGTTAGAGATAGGAGATCATGTGATGAAACCTCTAGGAATACTTCCAACCGGAGTTGGCAGCCCTGCTTTCAGGAAGGGAGAAAAGGATTTGCTTAATAAGAGCCTGCTCAGTGCATGAGGTACAACAAGTAACAGATTGTGTTGACAAGCCAGAAAATGTGGATGATGTGCACGACAAGACAATGAACGGTGAACACGTTTCACACCATCAATCTTGTGGAAAACATAAGCGCCGTTACACTATCCGAAATGTTTGCTGAGATTCAAATTACCTGTCCTAAGAAAGTTGGCAACTGTTCGTTATTGGCCAAGGTTGACACAGCGGCAAGTGCCATCATATTACCCCTGCGAATTCTGAAAGACGTGTATCCACAGACATGGAAGGCCATGGCGAAACCCACTACTGCACAACTTTCAGTGTACAACGGTTCACTAATTCCATGTGCAGGATCCATAGTCCTGGAGCGCAAGTACAACCACAGATGCTCTACATCGCAGAGGCTAAAGGCCCAGAAATCGCAGGTCTACCGACATGCCGTGTCCTCGCACTAGTGACAATCCATGGAATCAGTCAGACCTCATATGGCAGATCAAGCTCGGAAACTACTCCTGTCATCTCAGTTCATGACCTAACATCAAAATATCCAGAATATTTTTTCAAAAATTGGCAATTTCAAGGGAGCTGCAACATGACACTTGCATGGGAATGCAAGTCTGTCAATTGATCTGGTACATTTTGTGCAGTGCAAATGCCAGCAGCAACAAGAAACAGTGAAAGATTCTACACTGCAGAGACTGTGGAAAACCATCATTGATGGATAGCCTAATTCAATTCAGCACGTCCATGAACACATGAAACCATTTTGGTTTTATTGGGATGAATTAGGCATCTCCAAGGGAGTCATTTTAAAGGCAGGCAGGTCACCATATCAGAATCTTTGTGACCTGTTTTCTTCAACAACTTCATCATCACTGACACATAGGCATAGATTGGGTGAGAAGATGAGAAGACTCCAAACCCATGACTGCTACCATCTAGAAGGACAATGGCCGCAGACACATGGGGACACTGCCACCTGGAAGTTCCCCTCCTAAGTCACTCACCATCCTGACTTGGAAATGTATCGCCGTTCCTTCACTGTTGCTGGGTCAAAATCCTGGAACTCCCTCCCTAACAGCACTGTGGGTATACCTACACCAAGTGGACTGCAGCGGTTCAAGAAGGCAACTCATTACTACCTTCTCAAGGGCAATTAGGGATGGGCAATAGATGCTGGTCTAGCCAGCAATGCCCACATCCCATGAAAGAATTTAGAAAAAGCTATTTACAATACATGTTCATGCTTAGTTACTATTACAAGAGCGTACAGAACTGATGAATCTATGAGTCTCTAAAGCATGGAGGTAATCTACTGCTACACCCAGGTCTTGTGAAGGTAACCTTGTCTGGAGGTTTCTTTAATTGCTCACAGTGATCTGTGGGATATTGTTCCCAGTTTCATTCAGGACTGCACAGTGGTTCAGGAGCTGGAATGGATCTAATTGATCCTCGGTTACGTCTCACCATTGTGCCTTGGTTCCAAGCAGATCATTGTCACCTCGGCTGTCACTATGTACCTTCTGTGGGATCCTGGATGTGAACTTATTGTCCCAACTGTAAACTTGGAAATTCTGTACCCACATTTTTATTGCGCACGTTGGGCACCTTCTCTTGCAGTTTTAAAAGTTTCCTTATAGATGATTAGATTCTCTCTTGTTGGAGATGGTCATTGCCCGGCACTTGTGTGGCATGAATGTTACTTGGCACTTGTCAGCCCAAACTTGGATATTGTCCAGGTCTTGCTGTATTTGGACATGAGCTGCTTCAGTATCTGAGGAGTTGTGAATGGTGCTGAACATTGTGCAATCATCAGCGAACATCCCCACTCCTGACCTTGTGATAGAAGGAAGATCATTGATGAAGCAGTTGAAGATGGTTGGGCCTAGGATCAAGAAGTGGGGAGGGAAGTATCTTTAAAAGGAAAGCGGGATTTTGTAACATGCCTTTAAGGGATTGCAGCAGGACATCACTAGAAGGGAAGTGTGTCATGTGATCCAGTTTTAGCTTCACTTTGGCCTGTGAGCAGAGCACAGCAGACACAGCCCCGCTGTTGTCTTCAAGCTTTCTACTCATGTATATATGTTCTTGTGCCTAGTTTAAATAAATAAACCCACAACATGCTTACACAGTCCCTTATGAGTGATTAGTGCTTCATATCATTATAAAAACACACTACCCACATTCAGCAATGCATTACTTTGATGCAGACTGCTGGCCTGGATGTGGATAGATTCTATCTCCTGGTTATATTCTGTAACCTTAAACTGTTTTCTGCTTCTTTACACATTTTGATTCTGTGGAGTAACTGAGAAGAAAGGCTGAACCTTTCAAATTAGAGTAGGGCCTGTCCAAGGGGAAATGCGAAGAATATCATTAATAATCAATGAGCACGGATCGATTGTAAACCCTGGACTGGAGACCTTGTAACAGCTCCAAGTTCAACCTCCATTCTTGAAAACTGATTGTTAATTCATTTTAATTCCTGTTTAATGAGAATGATTCTCTGGGTCTCTGTTTTCTCTGGGCTCTCTTCTCATTGAGCTGAGTTTCTCATTTCAGCTCCCCTCTTCCAATGCCTTGCCAAACAATTAGCCTCCAGAGGTCACAGCCATCAGCCACTGTCTCCCAACCTTCTCAGCCCCTCTGTTTTCCTCTGCAGCAAGTGAAGAGTCTGCCATGCCGGAGTGGTGGTGTTCTTGAGCCATATCAGGCGATGCTTAGCGCAGAGTTGACCATCACGGGTGCAAACCATCAACTTACAAGACAGGAGGCTGCCACCAAGACCTTTTCTTAACGATTGTAGCATGTAATGATACTTATTTACAGCACCAAGGGTTTGATAGGGTAGACGTAGAGAAGATGTTTCCACTTGCAGGTGAGGCCAAGGGCGGAATCTTCCAGGCCCACCAGCAGCCGGAAGCTTGGTGGACGGGGAGGTTTATTTGGCGTGAAGCCAAAAATCAGATTCCCGATGGTGGGATGAACTTCAGCAATTAAGTTCCTTCACGACGAATGATGTCAGGAAGACTTTTTGCAACGCTCATTAAAAGGTCACCTCAACGGAATTAAGTGCCCCATCCAAATTACGTTCCCCGCCAGCGAGAATTTAGAACGTTCATATTCACGATTGCACATAGGTGGTATGCACCTGGCGAGGTAGACTTCCTCCATGATTAACAGTGAGTTGCCGCTGCATTGTCCTCTTGGGGGAGGGTCTGTAAATGCCAGGCCCTGCTTGAGAGCGGGTGGCTGCAGTGCAAGGTACATGAAGGATGATCAAGGAAGGTGGGGAAGGGTTAGTGGGGAAGGGTGGAGCAATGGCCGGGCAAAGTGGAAAGGGATAGTGTAGGCTGCCCGGGTGCCCTTTAAATGTGGTGCCTGGACCTTTGACCCCATGAGGTAATGGTGGGGGCGGTGACTTCCTGCCTGCCCCACCGCGGGAATCAGCAAACTCCACGCGAATGCACATGTAATGAACTGGACAGCGTAAGATCACGCGGGGTCAGCCGTCCTACCCATCCCAGCGGAAATCATTCCCACCTCTGTGCCCGCCACCAAACTTAGACTCCATAATGGAAGATTCTGGCCCAAAACTGGGGGCCATAAATAATAGTCACTCATAAATCCAATAGGAATTCAGAATTCTTTATCCCGGGAATGGCAAGAATGTGGAACTCGTTACCACAGGGAGTAGCTGAAGCAAAATAGTGTAAATGCATTAAAGGGGGGCTGGGCAAACACATGAGGAAGAAAGGAACAGAAGGATTCGGTGATGTACGCTCTGAAGTAGAAGCAAGGAGAGGCTCATGTGGAGCATAAAGACCAGGACAGAGCAGTCGTGCTGCTTTCCGATTTGTACTGTAAAACAGATGTTCCATCTACTTCTGTGGGATTCCCACTCGATAAGTTAAGCAAAATTGACCTCCTTTTGAGATGTCAGATTCTAAGGAGGTTTGTTCAGCCCAATGTGCCTGTGCTCCCCAGTTAGTCCCACTTCTCCCACTGTTTCCCTAAAGCCCTGCACATTTTTCCTTTTTAAGTATATATCCAATTTCCTTTTGCAAGTTAATATTGAATCTGCTTCCGCTACCCTTTCAGGCAGCACATTCCAGGTGAAATTTTTTTCAAAATACTTATTTGTAGTTCGAATAAAAGTGATGGATCTCCCTTAGTGTGCTAAGAACTATGCTGACAACCAGTTTAAGATTGTCAGTTGGGCTCGCAATGTGGCGCATTTGCGTGTACTGGAAGCTACATATACTAATACACAGGGCCCTGTTCTTTGCAGGTGGAAAGAACATGTTGACACATCGTGCCTGTTTCAGCTAAACAAAATAAGTGGCAGCCATTCACTGGTTCATTCCTCAGGGCAATGCCTTGACCAATCACAGTCAAGCTGCCTGGCTTAAATTTTAAACAATATTTGGCAGTTAACTGTCATTCACCATCAACTAGTGCATTATCCATGGTAACACCTCTACCAGGGTCCACTTGCCAACCAATCAGCACTTCCTTCTCATACAGTATAATTTTTTTGTTTTCCCTTATACTTTATTCTTGCCAATTGTCCTGATGAGTGCAAGACAAAAAGCTTCAACAAAATGTCTCTTACTTCATCAATACAAAAGTGATGTTGAAGAATAACCTCTACAGATTCTGAAGCAATCTGTATTGACTAGCTTTATGAATGAAACAGCAACCCTAGAAAAACTCCACACAGAAAAGTCTGTTGAGAAAACAAGGCCCGATAGTCCAGCAGGTGTTGCTAGGGATATCTCCCTGGCAACAGAGAATATCTTAACAAGTGAATATCTGTTTTTCTTTTGCTATTTTCTGGCAATGCTGTCTTTAGAGTAGATTTTTATCTGGCTTTTCTCCCAGTAGTGTGGTGAGGCCCATGGAATCTGGAGTGATTCTTGGCACCAAATAATTAGTGTATTCAATTTACTGTCATTATTGTGCTATCTCCATATAGCTTTTCCTGGCTCAGTAGGTAGTACTCTGAGGCAGAAGGTCATGGGTTCAAATTCCTGTGAGGCAGAAGGTCATGGCCGACTGTTATATGCCCACTGCAGCAACTCACCAAGCCTCTTTCAACAACATCTTCCAAACCCACGATCCCCTAGAAGGACAGGGGCAGCAGACGCATGGGAACACCACCAGCTGTAGGTTCCCCTCCCAATCACACACCATCCTGTCTTGGAAATATGTCGCCGTTCTTTCACTGTCGCTGGGTCAAAATCCTGGAATTCCCTTCCTATCAGCACTGTGGGTGTACCTACACCACATTGCCTGCAGCGATTCAAGAAGGCAGCTCACCACCACCTTCTCAAGGGGCAATTAGGGATGGGCAATAAATGCTCGCCCAGCCAGCTACACCCACGTCCCATAAATGAATAAAAAATAGAGTTTCCCATTCACAGGTTGTCGCTGTCACGTATTGTGCCGATAGTAATTCATTGACAATTGAAGCCCTTTTAGCTGTTGCTTATTATAAATATCCTTTTTAGGAGAAAACACAGAATTACACTGTGTGAAGCATAACACCATATTAAATAGGAGCAGGAGTAGACCACCCAGCTCCTTGAGTCTGGTCTGCCTTTTAATAAGATTATGACTGATCTTCGACCTTAACTCCACTTTCCCGCCCGATCTCCATATCCCTTTGATTCTCCTAGATTAAAATATCTGTGTATTACAACTTTGAATATACTCAATGATGGAGCACCCACAGCCCTCTGGGATAGAGAATTCCAAAGATTCACAGCCCTCTGAGTGAAGAAATTTCCCCTCATCTCCATCAGAAATGGCTGCCCTCTTATGCCTCCTATTTCTGGACCCTAGAGCTGAGGGGAACAGCCTTTTGACATTTACCCTGTCAAGCCCTCCCAGAATCATGTACTTCAATGAATTTTCTCTTCTAAACTTCAGAGCGCGTAAGGCCCTTTCTACTCGATCTCTCCTCACAGGCCAATCCTGTCATCCAAGGGATCAGTCTCGTCAACCTTAGTTGCACCCCTTGGAAGACGAGGATGTCCTTCCTTAGATACCGGGGCCAAAACTGTAGGCTGTGCTCTAGGTTTTATCTGATTAAAAAGCTGCGCATTTGCAGCAAGATTTCCTTACCTCTGTACTTCAATCCTCTTACGATGAAGGACAACATATCATTTCCCTTCCCAATAGCTTGCTGCACCTACATGTTACTTTACAGACCCTCCCGCAAATCCCCCTGAATAGCAACATTTAATGGTTTCTCACCATTTCAAAGTTACTCAGATTTTGTAAGAAACATTTAGTTGTTCACCTGAAGTACTCGGCCGGAGCGTGGTTCAATCACCCTCAGCTTCTTGTCCTTACAGGTGGTGGCAAACAGGCTTCCGTCCGTGTTAAAGGACATGCAGAGGATAACGTCTGAATGACAGTCTATCATCTTCACAGGCTCACCGGTGTCGAGGTTCCAGATCAGGATCTAGGAAAATGAAATGGTTGCATTGAGATCTTAAGTCTCGTGGGTGAATGGCTTCCAGTGCCTGAACTTGCTTTAGTTGGCAAGTATGTCTGGCATCTTCCTTTTCTACTCACTGTGTTTACAGCTGAGATTTCCCATAGACTTTATCAGATGTGAATTAGATATTGACTCTATCTTTTTACACAGGCCTCCCCGTCCTTCCCCGGGGTTTTGAATTAGTGAGGGTTTCTCCCCTTTTTTCAATGTTTTGTTGTCGTTATGAGGTTTAGGATCATCCAGTAAAGGGCTGTCAGTGTAAAAGGAAGGAAAGTTTTCTATTTCAGACGCCGTCTCAAACAATCCCTCACCGAATCAACAATAGTTCGAAGCCGAGGAGAGTGGCCTCTGCCCTGCCTTGACAACATGTCTCAGGACCAATATCAGGAGATCACCAGCCTACTTCATTTACTACGCCAATCAGCGGTTTTGCTGAGTGCGGTTGCCAACTGCTACCACACTAGGGCATTCTGCCACTCAAATTAAAATGCCCGACACACGTTCTATAAGATGTCAGAGGAGATTTTCACTCCATAAGTCTGCTGGCTTCATACTCTGGCCGCAGGTTGAAAGGTCAATGCCTAATTCCCCAGCCCCAGAGAGCAAAATTTTACACTTCCCCATGACCAGTTTCAATCTTGTGAAACAATCAATCATTTGAACATGCATTTCTTCATCCAGCCAGTCACGTTGTTCTCTGAAGTGCCGCAGAACGCTCCAGGAAGGCCGATATTATTGCAGAGTGGTTGAAGTGTCTAAGGACAGTTACTGCACGAGATGCAGACAAGGCAAAGCTCCCATTGCCCTGCACCAATGCTGTGGCTGTCATATTTGATTACATAACACAAAGACAATGCTTCATAAAGAATCCATTGGCTGGAAAGCACTCTGTGACCTTGAAGATGTGATAAAGCTTTTAAGTGAGAAAGACTTGCATTTACATAGCGCCTTTCACAACCTCAAGATGTGCCAAAGCACATTACAACCAATGGGGTACTTTTGAAGTGTAATCACTGTTGTAATCCAGGAAACATGGCAGCCAATTTGAGCACAGCAAGATCCCACAAACAGTAATGAAATAAATTAAAACATAATCTGTGTTTCGTGATATTGGTCGACGGATAAATATTGCCCAGGGCGCTCGGAAGAATTTCCTTGCTCTTCTTTGAATTATGCCTTGGAATCTTTGATCTCCCACCCCCACCAACCAGAGGATAAACATGGCTTCAGTTTAAATCTCATCTGAAAGACGGCACTCATTACAGTGCAGCATTCCCTCTGTACAATCTTTACTCAGATGTATCCCAGAACAAAGTGAAGCAGAAGAGGGAGAGGAAACTCATGGAATCCTTTACCTTATAATCATAACCTGCGCTAAATAAGATATTATTGGTTGTGGGGTGCCACTCAATAAGGCCAACTCGTCGACTGTGTCCATACAGTTCTAGAATGGATTCTGTCATATTCCGCTTCAGACCACCTTCCGGAATCTCCCATAATCTCACCTGGGAAGAAAAACAAAATAAATCATTTGAGACACAGTGGTTTTCAGATTTTAATAAAACATAATGACGTCTCCCTTTTAAGACTGAGATGAGACTGTTACCAAGGCTTGAAAATTGCAGTGATGAGGGGAGATGGGATAGGCTGGGATTGTTTTCCTTAGAACAGAGGAGGCTAAGGGGTGACCTGATTGAGGTGTACAAAATTATGAGGAGCCTAGCTAGGGTGGACAGAAAAGACTTGATCCTCTAGCTGAGGGGCCTATAACCAGGGGACATTGATTTAAGGTGATTGGCAGAAAGATTAGACGGGACATGAGGAAAAATTTTGTCACCCAGAGGGTGGTGGGCATCTGGGATTCAGTTGGTGGTTGAGGCTGAAACGTTCAATTCATTTAAAAGGTACCTGGATCCGCATCTGAACTGCTGTAACCTGCAAGGCTATGGACCAGGTGCTGGAAAGTGGGATTAAAATTGAGCGGCTAGCTTTTTTTACCCTTTTTATGGCCGGCACAGACATGATGGGCTGAATGGCCTCTTTCTGCTCCGTAACTTTTCTATGGTTCTATGAGGAGACATTTTTTCTCTCAGGGTGTTGTTAGTATGCAGAATTCTCTTCCCCAGAGAGCAGTAGAGGCTGGCCCATTGAATTTATTCAAGGCCGGTTAGATTTTTGACAGACAAGGGAGTCAGTTACTGTGGAGGACAGACAGGAATGCGGAGTTGAGACCACAACCAGATTAGCCATGATCTTATGGAATGGCAGAGCAGGCTTTCATGGCCAAATGACCTACTCCTGCTCCTAAGTCCCATGTTCCTATGAGACCACTCAATGAACAAAACTCTGGCTTTCCTAAGTCCTGAAAGAGAAAAACCAATCAAACTGAGTCCATCCGAGAGACCAAGCAGAATTTGTACTGTCCCCAAAGGAGAGTAACCCAAGACAAAGCTTCCATACTGGGGGACTCCTGAAGGTAATAATTCAGGGACAATATAATCTTATAATGTTGTTAATCAATTGAGACCCATTGGATTCCACACACCACAACATGGAGATGGGCCTTCCTCCCGATTGGAGCTCATCCCTCCTGAAAGCCCAGCTCTACCATCTTCCTGTTCCCGCAGCAAGCTGTTTTACTTCTAATGAGTCCAATATTCTGGCCTGAACCCCCCCCATTTCCTTGTAAAACCCGTCCCAGCTGTTGACCATCTCTTCCGTAAAGAAACGTTTCTTGGCACCTGACCTAAAACTTGTCCTCTACCTCGTGCCCTCTTGCCCACCCCCATTTTTCAACCCCCCGAGACCTCTGCACTCCTCCAGTTTTTGCCTCTTGGGCACCTTGCTTCACCGTTGGTGGCTGTGCCTTCAGCTGCCAAGGTTCCAAACTCCGGGTTTCCCTACCTTAACCTTCCCATTCCTCCATCTACCTCTCCTCCTTAAAACCTCTTGCCATTCGCTGATAGTACAAGGGGTAAGGGGCACAGGCATAAGATTTTGGGCAAGAGGAGTTGGGGGGGATGTGAGGAAGAACTTTTTCACACAGCGAGTGACAATGACCTGGAACTCACTGCCCGTGAGGGTAGTGGAAGTGGGGGCAATCAATGATTTCAAAAGGAAATTGGGTGACCACTTGTAACCTGTACGGCTGTAAGGATACAGCGGGGGGATAGAACTGACTGGATTGCTCTGTAGAGAGCCAGCATGGACTCGATGGTTCAAATGGCCTCCTTCTGTGCTGTAATAATTCTATGGCCTTAAAATTTTGGTCACCTGTCCTAATATCTCTTTATTTGGCTCTTTGTCAAATTTTGTTTGATCTTTGCCCCTATGAAGCATCTTGGGACGATCTACTATGTTAAAGGTGCTATGTAAATGCAAGTTGTTGTTGTTGGGATATGTGAAGTTTATTGGAACAGAAGAGAGACAGAGAATGTTTCCGTCTCTGACTCAAACATAAAAGCAGTAAACGGTAAACAAAATTGCAAGTGATGGCGATGCTGCTCTTTCTGCTGCTGTTATAAACTCCAGCTGATTCCCATTCAGAACCGGTTCCATGAAAAAAACTGGCTTGTCCCGGGGAATGACCCTGTTAGGAGGTCACCTCCTCATTCTGACTGACTGATGCCGGACCTCAACCAGAGGGTAAACTGCTTCCAAGTCACATGCTTTATAAATAGGTCCCTGCAAAGTTACTTGGAATATTCTCTGCTCCTGTTTGTAGGTGCAGAATGCAAATAAATCAACCCAGCAGGACAGCAGAGGAATAAAGAGGGGACTGAAACAGCCTGACCATAGTGTTAGAAGACTGGTAATATGGCATGACCACAGACTGACGTCTCACCTGAGAGATATGCTGCACGGAACACATTATATTAGTGAAACGTTAATGTGATTTTCGAGAAAGTGTCTGCTGGGCTGATAATTTCGCCATTTGTTTCCCTGCTCGTATGTGTGGTTCCTCTCGGTAACATTTGAATGCATTCGCTGGAGGTATTAGAGAGTACAGTGAGCCATTCTGAGTCTTGACATCGAGCAAAAGGGGCATCAGACGGACTATGTTAGGAAAACAAGGTGATGGGGATGAACTCCCCTCTCCCTAAAACCAGGGGCGGGATTGTCCCAGATTTGCACTTGGTGCGGTAGCGGGCGGTTAAAACGATGTTACTGGGAAACATGCCCTTTCCATGGCGGGCGGGCACTCATTCGCCCGCCACGCCATCACCTCATCACACTGGGCGCCGTATTTAAAGTCGAGCTGTGGGCACACCTCTCTGTACCTCTCACTGCCTCCCGCCCACGACTGCTACAAAGAAGACATTTTTAGTTCAGTGGACGCCCGCCGTCGGCGTTCCCGGGAGCGGCCGGGGAACAGACCGCCAACCGCAATTTCACGCTGGCCTGTCAATTAATGGCCGGACAGTGTGAAACACACACTGATCAGCTCAGTGCTGGCGGGGTGGGGGCGGGAGGAGGGCGAGCGCTGAAGTCAGCGTGGGGGGGTGGGGGGGTGGGGGGGCGGGGGGGGAGTGCGGAACGAAAGCTCCCTGAAGGCAGAGAGCTGTCGCAGGGAGCTGAAGAATTCAAAAACAATAAATAAAGATTTTAAACAATGTCCTGGCATCAGAATCAGTCACCTGAACATACCGATGATGAAAATTCTGTCCAAACATTTTTATGTTTTTTAAAATGAATATTGGAAACCTCATCCATCCCTTAGGTGAAGTTTCCTCAGAAAAGCCAAAGGCTGCCTGGCCGATTTGCCCGCTCGCCAAACGTAACATTGGACGGGCAACAAAAACTCTCTGTTATTTACAATGTTAATGGCCTTAATAGGCCTCTTAACTGTCGCCAGGCACATTGCCGACTCTCGCGCGCGCCCGAAATATCGCCCGAGTGCCTGATAACATCGGGACACTTGCCCAATGTCGTCACGCGCTATTTCACACTCAAGCCGGTCGGGCCCGCCCACAAACTGGGTGAAAAATTCTGCCCATGGCCCCAAAAGGCAAAAAGACTGCAGCCCCCAGGTTCAATGATGTGTCCCTCGAGCACCTCTTGGACACAGTGGATGCTCACCGTGATGCCCTCTAACCCCGCGGCCAGCAGGATGGGCAGCAATCTCACTATTCCCGGGCTTGGGAGGCAGTGACAGCGGTGGTCAGTGCCAATGCCTACAAAAGAGGGCAGCCACCCAGTGCCACCACAGGATGAACAGTCTCATCCATTCCACCAGGGTAATTCACTCTTCTCATCGCTCTCAACTCAGACACTCACAAACCCATCACACATCCACAGGAATCTCACACCTCAGGGGACAACACCACTAACTCTCACACACACCCTCACATCTCCATCAGGCTCATACCCTCTGGAGCTCGCGTCCTCATCCCATCCAGGGCACCGCTCACCACACAAACATTCCACCCAGTGCCATGTGTCCTGCTCACACTCTCTCCATCTGTTTTCATGCAGGAGAAGCTGGCTCACAGCAGCAGGGAGGGGTCCGAGACCGGGGGTGGAGTGGCCCACATTAGGCCCCTCACTTTGAGGAGTGTGCCATCGCACTGACTGGTGAGGACGTGGACCGTGCCTGTGGTGACAGTGAGTTCGGCGGTGAACACCCACATGAGGATCCTGCACCACATCATCCCTCTCTCAACGCAACTGAGTGCTCTCTCTCCTGCTTTTGACTCTGCTGCCATGCACTACTTATCTCTACTTTGGTTCACAGGGAGCTCTGCCAAGCGACTGACATCCTCAGCCTGCCAGTCCCTCAGCTCCATCCACATCCTCACCTCCAGCCAAGAGGACACCTCCTCCATTGAAGAGCTGGAAATAAGCAGCCTGGAAGACCCGTCACAGCGCTTACCCACACCCTCCACCAGCGCAGAGACACACACCTCGGTGGGACCTCGATCTAGAGCAGGCTCGGGTTCACAATCTGGTGGTCACCACACGGACACATGTCCAAAGCAGCAGGAGGCAGGTTTGTGTGAGCTCTCCGGGACTCAGAGGACTGGTGGGGATCAGGCATCTGTGAGGCCCGATCAGATGACAAGCCTCTAGGTTTGGCCTTCCAACTCATCCTGGAGAGTCAGCGGAAGACATGGGAACATCACGCAGAGCTGTTAGAAGCCCTCAGCAGAGTGGCACGTGAGTCAGAGAAATGCATCCACCTCCTCGCTGATGAAGTGGTGCCCACATGTGCGCATGGAGGTCTCCATAGGAAGGGCGGCAGACGCCATGGAGACTCTGGTCCAGCAGAAGGCGGAGATGTGCACAGACCTGCACCCCATCGCGGGAGCCATGGGTGAGTTCCTGCAGTGGTAACACGAGAGGGAAACAGGGCACCTCAACATCCCTCTAGCTGCTCCTTCCCCTCGGAGTCAGGCCGGGGTCCCAGACACCCGAAGGGAGGAGGGGGCTGCAGCTGAATGCCCCGGGGCATCCACTCAGGAATCCCAGAGGCTGTCCACTCCCTCCGAGGCCCCTTTGTCTGTGACCCCCTCAACCTCGGCCCCTGTCACCGCAGAGGGAGCAGCTGGCCAATGAGTGATTCTGGAGGGAGATGTGTGTGTGGCCGGGACTTTTGGAGCCCAGTGTAAGCATCTCTCACGCACGTGGACCCTTTACAGATCACACTCACCTCAATGTCCCGAGCGTTTTCAGTGCTGCCGGCTGGGGTTTGCTTTCAGTTGTCCATCTGAGCTGAGCTGCATCTCCGTCCGCCCACTGACCACACTCCCAGGCTGCACCTGATCTCACCCACCACGACTGTCCTTTCACTTTCCATTTGGACAGCATGGTCTGGATTCGGTTCTTTGTGTGCTCCCCCGTCTTTTCCCCTCCCTCTGTCACCCATTTCCTTTCCCCATCACTGTTGAGCGCCCCCGACATGACCTTCCAACTCCCCTCCCTGACCTACCGGCCACAACCCTTTCCCTTTGGGGGTGTCCAGGTGAACATGCACATTCCCTTCCTTCCTGAAAATCCCACCCCCATCCACACTCACCTCCCGACCCTCTCCTTTCCACCCCCAGGGCCCGTATCTGCCTCCAAATCCCCACCAACCACCCTTGCCGTCCGTACTACCTCTACCGCCAAACCCTCACCCTCCCACCCTCCTGCCTCACTCAGCCCTCGGTCATTCTCACCATTCCCTCATACCACACCCACCCTCAGCTCGCTCCCCAGGAGGCAGTCATTGACCCATCAGACCCTCCCCTTGCACGTTCACCTGGACATCCCACCACCCCTCCTCCCCCCTCCGGGAACCCCTTTCCCCTCCGGACCCCTTCCCCCGCTGGAACCCCTTTGCCCCTCTCGACCCCTTCTGCCCCCTGATGCCTTGCCCTCTCTGCACTCCTCCCCCACTTCGATCTCCTTCTCTTACACCTCCCACCCCTCCTTACACCTACCTCCTCAGTTGCCCTCTTCTCCCGTTACCCCCCTCCTCCTCTGTACTTCCTACCCCCTCCCGATCTCACACCCCTGACACTTTCATTCCCTCCCTCCTAACCTCACCCCCGACACCTTAATTCCCCCACTCCCAACCTACCTTCCCCCGACAATTTTTTCTCTCCCAGTCGATCCTAGACCTTCCTCTCCCACCCACTCGACCATCATCCGTTGTGAGAATCAATGGTGACTTTCCAACTCCCGTGAGCTGCTTCACAGCAGAGCCGTGTCCATGAGAATCCACCCAGTTTGTCATGGGTGTTCCTCCAGTGTGCCGCTGCTGTCGGGCTGCAGCATCTTCTCCTCCTCGGAGTCCGCGATGTGAGCAAGGCCCTGGCGGGTATGACCCGAGTTCTGAACGTCACAGTTGTCAAGACGTGTTCTGCACCGACGTGTGTTCCCACCGATGTGGGCGGACGATCCAGCCCGGGTGGGGGCAGGTGGTATTGTATTGTGCTGATATATTATACATCACATTATGTCGCCACATTATAGGAAGGATGTGATTGCACTGGAGGGGGTGCAGAGGAGATTCACCAGGATGTTGCCTGGAATGAAACATTTAAGTTATGAAGAGAGGTTGGATAGACTTGGGTTGTTTTCATTGGAGCAGAGAAGACTGAGGGGCGACCTGATCGAGGTGTACCAGATTATGAGGGGCATGGACAGGGTGGATAGGGAGCTGCTGTTCCCCTTAGTTGAAGGGTCAGTCACAAGGGGGCATAAGTTCAAGGTGAGGGGCAGGAGGTTTAGGGGGGATGTGAGAAAAAACATTTTTACCCAGAGGGTGGTGATGGTCTGGAATGCGCTGCCTGGGAGGGTGGTGGAGGTGGGTTGCCTCACATCCTTTAAAAAGTACCCGGATGAGCACTTGGCACGTCATAACATTCAAGGCTATGGGCCAAATGCTGGTAAATGGGATTAGGTAGGTAGGTCAGGTGTTTCTCACGTGTCGGTGCAGACTCGATGGGCTGAAGGGCCTCTTCTGCACTGTGATTCTGTGATTATAATGAGGTTCCCAACGTCCGATGGCGGGAAACGTGGCCCTCCATCGACGGACTCAGTGGACGATCGCAAACTGGTTTCGTGACACTGTAAAGTTGATTTTTGGCCTTCTCGCCATACTGTCCGCTGACGCCACCAAGCACGCCCGGCACCAGCAGGCACAGAAAACCGTGGCCCGGGATTCTGCGGAGAACGGGACAGCAGGTTTGATAAAGCTGCTGAGAGACCTGTCAGTGTGTTGCTGGTTGGAAACACTCTGTCAAACCACGAGCCAATTTCCACAAATGTGCACTTGGCAGCCGGAGAGCAGTCAAGGCCAGAAACTCTTTCCAACCCCTGAACATAAAAGAGACTGAAATCAAATGTGGCACCCCTTGCTGCTGCCCCAAGTTCCATTGAACCAACACAGCAAGGGTCAGCGATTGAAACTAGATGCCTTCTTACAGTTGCCAAATGTAGCTGGGCATGTTCTGGGAGACGTTGGCGGAAGTCATGTCACAGAATCCCCGTGACGTGACGCGAATGGGTGAACCCATCCAGTGGGGGGTAAATCTAACGCCCCGGACACTAGGTACCGGGCGCTGTGCTGACAAACAGCTGCCTCGTGTACCGCTCTCCGCCAGCGGTGACCCAGGCCTGCTCCCTCGCGATGGTTACATTTACATTTGCCGACTCACGCGCGCCATCTCCGGGACCGCGGCCTGGCGCCTGCGGCTGTAGAAGCGCCAATTCCCCTGCCAGCTCACACCGCACGATGCCAGCGGGGAAAACAGGACAGGCAGTGATGTCTGTGAGCTCAGCACATGTGTGAGGCCGTGACTCAACGTGCTATGTCATCACGCTGGCCACGCCTGTGTGGGAGTGCTGCCTAACCTGCCCGCCAAACGCCAGTCAGTGAAATGGACTCTGTGGCTGCCAGGGTGGGAGCCGATTGATTAATGGGGAATCCCATCATTTTAAAATCTCCCGGACTGCTTTGGATGGCCACAGGGAGATTGGGAGTCTCCCAGCCACTCCAGGAGGACTGGTAATCCAATGCCTTCTGGTTTTCGATGAGATGTTTTCTCTGTTATCATCATTGCGGGTCTTAGATGAGGTTGTCCTTGGTCAGGATTGATAAAGGCTGCTGGAGGCAAGGCTGTCAGTAAACTTTACCTTTTATTGTGCATTCTACTAACTATGTGCAGTACAAGGCTTAGCACAGGGCTTCACACACAACTATCTCTCAGCATACTCTTGTCATGTGATCTTGCATCACTGATGATGTAGACTGTCTATTTACTTAACCCTTTACGCTAAGTTTTCCTTCAAGGTGCCAGAGGTTGAGGTTGAAGGAGTCTTAGCAAGTTGCTGCAGTTCATTTTGTATATATAAACATACGAAATAGAAGCAGAGGTAGGCCATTCAGCCCCTCGAGCCTACTCCGATCATGGCTGATCTGTTTGTGTTTCGAGTTCCACGTTTCCATCTAACCCCCAATAACCTTTGATTCCCTTGCCTGACAAGAATCTATCTACCTCCGCCTTAAAAATATTCAGTGACCCACCTTCACCACCTTCTGAGGCAGAGAGTTCCAAAGTCACAAAACCCTCTGAGAGAAAAAAATTCTCCTCATCTCTGTCTAACAATGGAAATCCCTAATTTTAAAACAGTGGCCCCTAATTCTGGACTCACTCACAAGAGGAAACATCCCTCCCACGTCCACTTTGTCAAGGCCATTCAGGATCCAATATAGTACAACAAAGTCACCCTCACTCTTCTAAACTCCAGTGGAAACAAGCCCAGCTTGTCTAACCTTTCCTCATAAGACAACCCACTTGTTCCAGGTATCAATCTGGCAAACCTCCTCTGAACCGTCTCCAATGCATTTTTATCCTTCCTTAAATAAGGAGACCAAAACTGCACACAGTATTCAAGATGCGGTCTCACCAATGCCCTGTATAACTGAAGCATAACGTCCTTGCTATTTACAGTTGCCAACCCTCTGGAATGCCTGGGAATTCCCCAGAATCGACCTCAATCTCCTGGTGGCCAAACAAAGCATTCTGGGAACACATCAACTACTGGCAAAGGCAGCCAGTACCGGCCACCAGCCAATCACAGCCCGCACCCTGATACCACCTGACCCCCCCGGAAGGCCAGGGCTGATTGCTAGCCAATCAAGCTTGCACTCGGGTACCACCTGACATACCCTATGCCTGGGACCTGCTGCTAACCAATCACAGCCTGTGTTCAGGTACTAGCTGACCTTCCCTACACCAGGAACCTACTCTCCCACCCATTGAAAAGCCCAACTCAACGTCAGCGAAGGCCACTTGACTGAAATATCTGAACGGTTTACAGATCACATGATCAGTGCCTCAATCAGTTGTGGTGATGCCCACTCGAGCTGCAGAGCTCGAGGAAAGGGCACCGATTACGAGCCACGGATTAGGCTCGGCAGAGGGCTAGACGGATAGTGATGAATTGGGATTATTAATGTTATGAGTCAGTGTCAGATTGAATTGGTGGTAACCGGGCGGACTGTGGTGCGCTGTGGATTTCTTTCCCCGGTGAAAACTGGCAGGGGAAGGAATTGTTCAGACTCAGCAGTGGAATTTAGTGGAGACAGGTTCACTCCCTCTCACTCAGTGTCAGAGTCAATGGAAACAGCCGATGTGACTCGAGACCAGGTGACCAGCTTGACGGAGAAGCTCGATGGAGCAGAGCCTGCTTCCTGTTGTATCTTTGTAGCTGCCAATCTCACACGTATTACACTGAACGTTATAAAATGTACAGCACAGAAAGAGGCCATTCGGCTCGACTAGACTGTGCCATGGCGTCACTTCTGCCAACGTCTCCCAGAATATATACAGCCAAGTTTGGCAACCCTACTAGTGTGTGGCACACAATGCAGCACTGTGCGCTGGTGGTGGAGAGAGAGAACGTTTAAGGAGCTGGATAGGCTGCCAAAAATACAGGCTGCTTTGTCCCGAATGGTGTCGAACTTCTTGAGTGTTGTGGGAGCTGCGCTCATGGAAGGTGGAGAGTATTCCAGCGCACTCCTGACTTGTGCCTTGTAGGTAGTGGACAGGCTTTGGGGAGTTGGGAAGTGAGTTCCTCGCCGCAGAATTCCCAGCCTCTGGCCCAGTCTTCTAGTCACAGGTTTCATATGGTAGAAGGAATAGAGGGGTTATTAGGAAAAACCTTTTCACCCAGAGGGTAACACATATCTGAAATTCACTGCCCGGATTGGTGGTTGATGTAAAAACCCTCAACTCATTTAAAGGTACCTGGATCTACACCTGATGTGCTGTAACCTGCAAGGCTATGGACCAAGTGCTGGAAAGTGGGATTAAAATGGGCAGATAGTTTTTTCAGCCAGTGCAGGCACGATGGGCTGAATGGCTTCTTTCTGTGCCGTAACTTTTCTATGGTTCAATGGCTGGTCCAGTTAAGTTTTGTTAATGGTAACCCCCAGGATATTGATGGTGCGGGATTCAGTGATGGTAATGCCATTGAATGTCAAGGGGTGATGGTTAGATTCTCTCTTGTTGGAGATGGTCATTGCCTGGCACTTGTGTGGCGTGAATCTTCCTTACCGCTTATCAGCCCAAGTCTGAATGTTGTCCAGGTCTAGGGACATGGACTGCTTCAGTATCTGAGGAGTCGCAAATGGTGCTGAACATTGTGCAATCATCAGCGAACATCCCCACTTCTGACCTTATGATGGAAGGAAGGTCATTGATGAAGCAGCTGAAGATGGTGGGGCCCAGGACACTACCCTGAGGAACTCCTGCAGCGATTTCCTGGGACAGAGATGATTGGCCTCCAACAACCACAACCATTTTCCTTTGTGCTAGGTCGGACCCCCACCAGCGGAGAGCTCCCCTCCTGATTCCCCTTGACTTCAATTTTGCCGGGGCTCTTGATGCCATCCGTGGTCAAATTCTGCCTTGATGTCAAGGGCAGTAACATTCACTTCACCTTTAGAATTTAGATGATTTTTTGCCATGTTTGGTCGAAGGATCAATTAGGTCTGGAGTGGCAGAACCCAAACTGAGTACTGGTGAGCACGTTATTGGTGTTTAAGTGTTGCCTGATAGCACTGTCAATGGCACCTTCCAGCACTTTGCATCGGTAATTTTTAAAAATTCATTCATGGGATATGGGCTTCGCTGGCTGGGCCATCATTTATTGCCCATCCCTAACTGCCCTTGAGAAGGTGGTGGTGAGCTGCCTTCTTGAACTGTTGCAGTCCATGTGGTGTAGGTACACCCACAGTGCTGTTAGGAACAGAGTTCCAGGATTTTGACCCAGCGACAGTGAAGTAACAACGATATACTTCCTTTTGGCTTCCGTCAACTCCTGTAGAAGTCTCTCGAGATGCTCAGCACCTTCCCGAATGCTGCTTTTGGGCAGTCGTGGGCCATGGATTCCCACGAGGAGGTGGGAATGTTGGATCCCTTCAGGGATGCTAAGAAAACATCCCTAAAGCGTTTCCTCTGTCCTCCTGGGAGTCTCCTGCCACGATGAAGTGCGGAATGGAGCAGTTGTATTAGGGTCTTGTGTCAGGCATATGAACAACATTACCCTCCCAGTGAAGCTGATTTTGGATGATTAGTGCTTCAATGCTAGCAATGTTGGCTTGGGGGAGGATGCTGACATTAGGTGAGCAGCAGTGATCACACACCAGGCATCATGCGTTTACCAACTTTCACAGGCCACGAAGAACAGGAATATGTTCCAACACATGGAGAGCACCGTCTGAGGAAGCAAAGTCTAAATACCTTTGTTCAAGGGCTTTATGAGCACCCTGAATGTTTTATAATCTCAGATATTGCAAGTTCTGGCACCATATTTCTTTTTGGCCTAACTAACATTTTGGATCAATCCTATCACTGGAACAGTTTACCCTCAGCATCTAATGAAAGTGGGAACGGTGAGGTGGAGCTTGTTCAGAAGTGTTTCAACTGCAGGGTTTTATTAGAAAAAAAACACTTACCATTTCACGACCTTTTTTTTTTGGAGCAGGAATCATGCCTCAAAGATCGGTCAGATAGGCCGGGCCCACCATATAAAAAAAGACCAGGAGGATTTAAAGGGGCCTCGCAGCTGTTGGCATTCAGCAACAGGGCGGCCATTGCTATCTCTGAGCTCGCAACCTTGAAACTTCAGTTCACGACCCCACTGGGTGTGGTGACCCACAGATTGAGAAGCCCTGCAATAGGCCTCGGTGCCTGCACCTGGGAAGCGGGATTTTAAAAAAAAACAAACGAGGCCGAAGTTTCTCTTCACCATTTTAGTGTCCAGTGTCTGGACACTGTCTGCTGAAAACTAGACTGGATGGAGCTAGGCTGTGACCACCCCCTCCCCCATTCAAACTATCTCAGTGATCACCTGGGCAAGGGGGCCTTCCATTTAGCAGTCGGTGTCTGTGGGAGAAAAAGGGGAGTTTTTGCTTAAAAATGCCAGAAGTACAGGTTAGTGAGCTTCTGGAATGTGTTGTGGGTTCTGACTCTGTTGGAACCTACCCACAGGACTATGGATTTAGTGCAGGGATATGGGATTAGGCTGGGAGGCTCTTCATTGGCCAGCACAGACGTGATGGGCTGAATGGTCTCCTCTTGCCTTTTAAAGTTACTATGACAACTAATTCCAGACTTTTATCAAATTCAAATTTCACCATCTGCCCTGGTGGGATTTAAACCTGGGTCCCCAGAGCATTACCCTGGGTTACTGGTCCAGTGACAATATCACTATGCCACTGGAGAAGCGTCAGGACCAGAGGGGGGAGGGGTAGGGGGGGAGGAGTGGGGGGGAGGGGCAGGGGGGGAGGGGCAGGGGGGGAGGGGCGGGGGGGTGGAGGGGCAGGGGGTTGGTGGGGTAGGGGGGGTGGAGGGTGCAAGTATTTAGTCACAATCTTCTAGCCATCTTGGTACAGACAAGCCCGACAGATCAACTGGTCTTTTCCTGTCTGTGAACCTTGTATGTTTGTCTGTAAATACTTCATGTAAATGGCCCAGATACAGACAGGAGATACTAATCCCTTCCTCCCTTCCCCAACTCCTGTGGCTGTTGGAAGTGATGATGCCAAGCGCTTGCGTAGAGGGAGTGCCATCGCTTCCTGCATCCATGCCACGTTCACAAGGGCAACTTGTTTTAAAGAGTGAGGGAGCAGATGTCACCAGTTACTCATGCCTAGGATTTCCAAAGACACATTTTTTTTTAGGTTGGGGTTCTCAGTACTGGCTGGAAGGAGGTCAGCGGTGAAATGAGATGGGCGGTGTGCAGTGAAGCTGAATCACTTCACGGGAAGACGTCATTAACCTCAGGGAGTTTTACTGATCTTGTCATTTCAGCTGTGTACTTTAATTAAACTGTCTCGTGTTAGTCTGACTAAGAAACTCCCGCAACCTCCGATTGCAGCCTTTTCAATAGCCTTCTGGAGGAGAATGCCACATTTATTTAATGCATTCGCTAGAGTTTTGTGCTGAAGTTAAACATTCCTTTATATTTTTCCAGTAATGACTGCCCTCGAGAGTAACCTTTCCTCATTAACCCCTCTCCTTCTCCACCCCCTCATGCTCTCAGGGTATATTCTCACAGCTGCTCGAGTGCTTTGTGGAAATGGTCATTCCTGTGTGACCCCAGACAGTGCAGACTATTTAGCTTTCGACAATGTCACAACGAAGCCCAAATATCCACAAAGACTCACTAAAGAGCAACAAGCAAAAGCAACCCTAAATGACTCGGCACCTATGTCAATGAGGTACAGAGGACAGAGCTCCTCTATTGCAACAGTGAGTATACATCGAAAAGTACCTAATTGACTGTAAAGCAAGTTGGGACTTCCTGAGGGTGTGAAAAGCGCTATATCAATGAAAGTCTTTCTTTTCTGCTGTTGCCACAGTTTGGAGCAGGGCTTGAACTGGGAAATTCTGGTCTTCAAGGCCGCATGTTCCACCAGTTCCTACTGAGTTACTGAATGCACCTCAAATACATCTTGGCAGAATGAGTCACTAGGGTACGTGTGTGTGAAAACTCTTGTATTTTCCATTACACCCTGGGCAGGCCACCCCACGGGGACAAAAAGGAAACCCATTACTCAACAAAGGAATGAAAAACTTGCATTTAAGTGAGTCAGGAGATTATGGGTTCAAGCCCCACCCCGGAGACTGAGCACAACATCCCAGGCTGACATTCCCGCACCATACTGAGGGAATGCTGCACTGTTGGAGGTGCCGTCTTTCAGGCGAGACTTTTAAACAGAAGCCATGTCCGCCCTCTCAGGCGGATGCAAATGATCCGGTGGCACTATTCCGAAGAAGAGCAAGGGAGTTATCCCCGTGCCCTGGCCAATAATTATTCCTCCAACAGCACCTGAAGTGGATTATCCAGCCGCTGCCACATTGCTGTTTGTGGGAGCTTGTTGTGAGCTTGGCTGTCGCATTCCCTACATAGTGTCTACACTTCGAAAGCACATAACAAGGGTGGGAATTTTAAAATCGAGGTGTATGGCTCAATGTAGACAATATAGGTCAGCAAGCACAGAGGTGATGGGTGAATGGCAAATGGGACTTGGTGCGAGTTAGGATCCATGTCATCTAGTTTTAGATGAGTTCAAGGTTTCAAAGGGCAGGATGTGGGAGACCAGCCAGGAGTGAGTTCGAACAGTCAACAAGAGAACAACTGCAATTTCCTCTTGGACAAAGATTCCACCATTTCACAAATTAATGCAGCCTCCCCTCCCCCCAACAGGAGCTGTGCTTAGGGTAGGCATTGAGATATGACAGAAGGGGATGAGGGAGCCTAGCATGAATCTTTTATTGTGAGAGACTGAAAGGAAGATGATTAGGAACTCTTTGTCTAATGCACCGAGACTTGAAAACTAGGTCATCGGGTAATTAATGACGAGACTCCATTTTAAGCCAAACAGGGATCAGCCAATTGAAAAAATTCAGGAAATTAAGAGCCAGCATGATCTGTTTTCCAATAATTCTAGCTAAATTCTCAGGAGATCTGTGAGCAAGTGATAAATACCTAAAGGAAAATGGGGCAAAACATGTTCAGTTCCCTTGTTGAGGAAGATTGCAAGCAGCAAATATGAACCACCAGTTGAAAAATCACTTTCAGATTCATTTTGCTGCTTTTAATAACAACAGAATTATCATTCGGACTTAAAAACGCTGAAAACATTGCAAAATCGACAGCTGACTATCTAATTGTTCAGCACCTCTTCATTCTTTAACAATAGCCGGTTGTTGCTGACAGTTTGCAGCAGAACAATAATGAGCTTCACCGCACTCAGGTACAGGCAGACAGAGAGACAAGAGCTATGTGAGGGTGACCTGGTTTTGTGATGTTGGTTGAGGGATAACTGGGGAGAACTCCCCTGCTTTTCTTCAAAATAGTGTAGAGGGATCTCTTCAGTCCACCTGAGCGTGCAGACAGGTTTAACATCTCATCCAAATATAGTAGAGCATTACCTCATTACAGTCCCTCCCATAGTGCAGCAATCCCTCAGTACCGCTCCTTGGACAGCATGACGCTCCTTAGGCACTGCTGCTCCAACAGTGCAGCATCCTTCTATATTGCTACTCCAGCAATGCAGTGCACTCGTAGTACTGACCTGCCGACAGTGCGGCATTCCCTCAGCATCAATCGTTTGACAGTGCAGCACTCCCTCAGTACTGACCCTCTGACAGGGCAGTGCTCCCTCAGAACTGACCCTCCAACAGTGCGGCGCTCTCTCAGTATCAATCCTTCAGCAGTGCAGCACTCCCTCAGTACAGGCCTTCCGACAGTGCATCACCCCCTCAGCACTGATCCTCCGACAGTGCAGCACTCCCTCAGTACTGACCCTCTGACAATCCGGTGCTCCCTCAGCGCTGACACTCTGACAGTGCAGTGCTCCCTTAGTACTGACCTTACAACAGTGTAGCACTCCCTCAGTACTGACCCTCCGATAGTCTGGTGCTCCCTCAGTACTGACCCCTTACAGTATAGTACTCCCTCAGTACGCATCCTCCAACAGTGTAGCACTCCCTCAGTACTGACCCTCCGATAGCCTGGTGCTCCCTCAGTACTGACCCCTTACAGTATAGTACTCCCTCAGAACGCATCCTCCAACAGTGCAGCACTCCCTCAGTACGGACCCTCTGACAGTGCAGCGCTCCCTCAGTACTGACCCCTTACAGTGTAGTACTCCCTCAGTATGCACCCTCCAACAGTGCAGCGCTCCCTCAGTGCGGACCCTTTAACGGTACAGCACTCCCTCAGTACTGACCCTCCGATAGTGCATCACTCCCTCAGTACTGGTCCTCTCAGTAGAAAAATTCCTCAGAAGCTGCTCCCACTCATCCAATATTACTCTGGTGAAAAAGTGCGGAACCTGCTTTCTGATGCATTTGTGGCAGAGTGGGAACAACTCAGAGGGAGTTCCCAGCCTGTAGAATTCGGATCGAGAAGGTGTAATTACACTTCTGTTTAAATTTATTTCCTGTGCACTGAATTATTAATGTGGAAAAGCTTCTTTTAGGAACTGCAATATTTATAATGACATTACTCACTGAAGTGTCTTCTGAACAGGAAGCTAAGATGTTGTCCACGAACGGGTTCCATTTAATGTCCAGTACGTTTCCCTGGTGACCACAGACTTTTGGGTAAAGAGGGTCAATTCGGCCAGTCTAAGGGAGAAAAAGAAAGGGTGATTATTCCAGAACTGATTCTATGAAAGATTTTGCATTTATGTAACGCCTTTCACATCCTCAGGACATCACAGAATTCTTTACAGCCAATCAAGTACTCTTGAACTGTGGTCACTGTTGTAATGTAGGCAAAACAGCAGCCAATTTGTGCACAGCAAACTCCAATAAGAGGCAATGTATTAATGACCATGTTTTAGTGATGCTGATTGAGGGATAAATATCAGCCAGGCTGACAGGGAGAACCCCTCCTTCTTCTTTGAAATAGTGTCTGGGATCTTTTACAAACGCCCGGAAGGTCAGATGGGGCCCTCAGTTTAATGTTGCATCCAAAACAGCACCTACAGCGGCGCAGCACTCCCTCAGGTCTGCACATAAGTGTCAGCCTTGATTACGCACTCAAGTTCCTGGTGTAGGTCTTGAACGCACAACCTTCTGACTCAGACCCTGGAATGCTACCCACTGAGACACAGCTGAAACCTAAGAGTAGATTTTTGTTTCTAAAGCAGGCAGCAGGTGCAATTTCCCTGTAAAATCTATTCGGAAAAAGGCTGGAGTTAAATTGGCTTCAGGCATGTTGGCTGCTCCACCGAGGATAACCTCGCTCCCCACCCGGGGATAATCCTCCCCTCCCCCTAGGGATAACCACCCCTCCTCCCCCTGGGGATAAACGCCCCTCCCCCCCCCCCCTAGGAATAGCACCCACCACCCTACATTTTTTCAAGATAGTCACATGGGGCCTTTTGTCTGCTTACGGGGAGGCGATGGTGAGGTGGTATTGTTGCTAGGCTAATAACCCAGAGACCCAGGGTAATGCTCTGGGGACCTGGGTTTGAATCCTGCCACAGCAGATGGTGGTATTTTGAATTCAATTTAATTTGAATAAAAACCTGGAATTAAAAATCTAATGATCTAAAAAAAATCAATTGTTGTAAAAACCCATCTGGTTCACTAATGTCCCTTAGGTCATCCTTACCTGGTCTGGCCTACGTGTGACTCCAGACCCACAGCAATGTGGCGGACTCTGAAATGGCCTAGAAAGCCGCTCAGTTGTAACAAACTGCTACAAAGTCACAAAAAAAAAGGGAACAAAACTGGACGGACCACCCGGCATTGACCTAACCCTTCATTGTCGCCAAGTCAAAATATTGGAACTCCCTTCCTAACAGCCCTGTGCATGTACCGACACAACATGGACTGCACCACCACCTTCTCAGGGGCAACTAGGGACGGGCAATAAATGCTGACCCAGCCAGCGAAGACCACATCCCATTAATGAGTTAAAAAAAAAACTTGAGAGGGCAGACGTTTAATGTTTCATCTGAAAGTTGGGCCCAAGAAGGGAAGATCAAAATTTGTCAAAAAATAGTTAATTATACAAATCCTGTGCCTCTGAAAGTAACTTTTTAAAAGGAATGCAGCAGGGAAAGGAATGATCAGTGTGTTTATAGGGACGAACGCTGGGGATTTGCAATGAAACGTGTTGTTGCAGACTCTGATGCCAGGTGGAGCCAAAGAGCTGGAGTTAGTCAGGGTGTTGCTGGGAGTCAGTGCAGCAGAAACAAGGCAAAACTCTCAAATTAGGTGGGGACTAACACATTTGGAAGTGGATTGGCCCCACCCAATCGATCTCAACGCAAGCAGAGTGCATAACCCGCAGCTGATTCGTTACAGCCAGCTTTATCTTCAAGGTTTCGCCCTCTAATCCAATCCTTTCTTCACTCCCAATAGTGTCACTTCCTCAGCAACCCTCTCCAACCCCAGGGTTGGTATCAGAACCTGCTGCACATCACACATCAGGAACAATGAAATGCCCCACTTGTGTATTCTGGCCAGGGCAGACAGCCAGCCACCGGCATATTTTATGACTGTGACACAGTCGGACGACAGACACAACTTGGGGAGGGAGGGGTTGTGTAGGTAAATTGGGGGGGTGGGGGGGGGTGGTGGGCGGGGAGGTGGGGGTGGGGGGGGGGGGGGAGGTGGGGGCGAGAGTGGAGAATGGAGACTGGGCATGAGAGGGGGGAGGGAGGGGGATAGCAATGAGGCTTAAGGGGGCAATAGGGATAGGTCACAGCACTGCGGAGAGGGTGAGGGAGAGGGAGGGACAGGGCATGGGTTATGGGGGGGAGGGGGAGGGTTATGGTGGGGGGGGGTAGGGTCAGGAGTTGGGGAGGGGCAGGGGATTTGACCATGACTCCAGTTCTGAGCTTAATGTTGGCACCATCGAAAACTATAAACATAAAAATAAATGGAATCCTCGCTCCTCAGTTCAGGAGCTGCTTCATTTTTTGATTTCAGGGAGAGAGCAGTTGTTTTGTTTTTAAAGTGTAGATTTTTGTGAAGGGAATTTTTTTCTTCCGCCAAGGATGAGACAACTTGGTGCGTGAGGGGAGAACATTTCTCCTGAATTACCATTTTCTCCATCCTGCACTCTGGGGTCAGGCTCAGGTCAGACATGGGTTAAAGCTCTCACCTTAATGCTCCAGCAATGTGCATGAATGAAAACCTCATGAGAGGTCCTGTGTGGTAATCTGAGGTGCAGTACTCCTTTAAGAGAATGGAAGCAGATTGACCACGTGACTGTGGTCATTAATCAGTAGTTTTAGAATGGGTTTTGGTTTGAGAAGCACACACGTGTTAGTGCTCCGTCACTAATGTGAATAAGCAGCATGTGTTTCAGTTTACAGTGTTCTCTTTGTCCACATCATCTTGATTACTACTCACTTATCAGTAGATAGGCGTGCAACTGCGTCCGCTGAACAGGCGACCCGATAGAAGGAACATAACATCCGGCCACTGCTCAGTGAGCGACACTTTGTTCCAGATCCCACCCTGAACTAAGTTCTCTATAAGAACACTCTCCTCATACATTCTGTTTTAAAAAGTATTGCCGCAAGACACCTAACACTCTGCTAAACCTAAACAGGGAGCCCTCTAATGTTCAACTACAAGAACAACAGCCTGTATTTTTAACGTGTGTTTAACAGAATAAAATGCCCCAAAGGTGCTTCACAGGAGCATTATTGTTGGATCCTTGGTCACTGGTTTAGTTGGACCAATGGATCTGGGTTGCATGCTTGTTTTGGGATGACCGGGTTGGTACTATAGATATAGCAGATCAGCAGACGGTTCTTATGTAGAACACATTCCATTTATTTACAAAGGAACTCAGCAGCTACACTTGTACACTTTCAACTAAAACCAAGTCTCTGCATTACAGACTCTTACCCTAGACTACTAACCACTGACTACAGACTATTAAGGTAGCCTGTGCTACTCTGTTATTGGATAATAAGATCAAGTGATCTTCTATTATAATATCAGATTACCAGATGGGGAAGTGGTGGTGTCACTGGGCTGGTATTCCAAAGACCTCTTGGGGACCTGGGTTCAAATCCCACCATGGCAGATAGCAGAATTTGTAATTCAATAAATATCTGGAATTAAAAGTCTAATAATGACCATGAAACCCATCTGGTTCACTAATACCCTTTAGGGGCATCCTTACCTGGTTGGGTTAGGTCTTAAAAATGCCCTCTGGACAAGAGGGCAGCACCCAAAAAAAATAATTCCTCCCCTTTTACTCAGAAATACATATTAAAATTTTTCTCAAAATATCAAATTATTTACCCAGATCAGTAATTTACAAATTCAGTCTTTCTGTGTGTAGAACGTCTCAGCTCAACAGCTTCAGGTGTTTTGTGAGGAACCTGCTTTATTTGGCGTTGTCTGAACATCAGGTTCTTTAGTGGGCACCTGAACATCTGTTTCCTCAACTCTTGCAGGCACAGCCGATCCTTCAGGCACATCTGTACTCAGCTGCTTTCTTTCAACAGGAGATGTTGACACAGTCGTGAACATTGGAGGAATCATTTCCTGATACTTTGTTTTTCTCCTCCTTATATGATCTATATGTCTCTGTATGATTCGGGTCTTCCACTTTCACGTGGTAAGAAAGAGATCCAGTCACTGCACTTACTTCACCTGATAACCAGTTAGGTCTATCACCACAATTTTTCACATACACCGCCTCTCCTACAGTAAACTTTCTGTCACAACTATGCCAGTCATGTACAATTTTCTGACTTCCCTGATTCCTTTCTACCTCCCCCCACCATCCTAAATTTGGCGTTACTACGCTCAGTCTCATTCTGAGACAGCGATTTATCAACAATTCTGCAGGTGTGACACCTGTTGTCGTGTGAGGGGTAGTTCTATAATGGAAAAGAAAACGTTCTAACTTGGTCGCTATGGAGTCTCCAGTTAATTTCTTCACACCATTTTTGAATGTTTGAATTGCTCGCTTGGCCAGTCCATTCGAAGAAGGGTGGTATGGTGAAGTTTTTACATGAGTAATACCATTGAGGCTGATAAACCATTGAAACTCAGCGCTCATAAATGCCGGGCTGTTGTCTGATACAACCTCTTCTGGTAGTCCATTGATGGCGAAACTTTGACATAGCCTGTCAGTTGTAGCAAAAGATATTGGTGACTTCACCTCATATATATCCACTCATTTTGAGTGAGCATCAGCAAAAATAAGAAATATTGTTCTCATAAAAGGTCCCATATAGTCACTATGCAATTGCACCCATGGCCTTCCTGGCCACTCCCATGGGTGTAACAGAACTGTTGGAGGTAACTTTTGCACTTGCTGACACTGCATAAAACTTTTCACTAAGCTCTCTATTTCTTCATCCATTCCAGGCCACCATAGATAGCTGCGTGCTATGGTCTTCATTCCAGAAATACCTGGATTTGCGCTATGTGGTTCAGTCAACAAAGGCTTTCGTCCTTTTGGAGGAACAATCACTCGAGCTCCCCACAATAAGATACCCTCCTGGCTGGTTATCTCATATCTTTTGTGAAAATACGGTTTCATTTAATCAGATTCCTGTTCTTATGACCAATCTAGAAGAATTTGTTCTCATACCCTGTATAAGACTGGGTCTCGACTTGTCCAATCTCTGATCTGCCTAGCACATACCGGGGATGAATCTAAGAAGTTCAATAATAAAACGAGTTCTTGAGGGACCGGAACATCCTCATCGTTTTCTTTCAAAGGCAAACGACTAAGTGCATCAGCGTTTGCAATCTGATTCCCAGGCCTGTGGATGAAAGTATACTCATACGCTGCCAGAATCAATGCCCATCTCTGTATTCTTGCTGAGCATATGGGTGGCGTAGCCTTGTCCTCACTGAACAATCCTAGCAAAGGCTTGTGATCCAAAATGAAAGTAAAATGACGACTGTGTACATACTGGTGATATTTCTTGACACCAAAGATGATTGACAAGCCTGCTTTTTCTATCTGTGGGTATCCCTTTTCTGCTGCATTGAGCATTCTTGATAGGTACCCAGTAGGTTGTTCTGAACCATAAGACCATAAGACTTAGGAGCAGAAGTAGGCCATTTGGCCCATTGAGTCTGCTCTGCCATTTAATGAGATCATGGCTGACCTGATAACCCTCAACTCCACTTTCCTGCCTTTTCCCCATAACCCTTGATTCCCTTACTGATAAAAAATCTGTCCATCTCTGTCTTGAATATACTTAATGACCCAGCTTCTATAGCCCTCTGTGGTAAAGAATTCCACAGGTTAACCACCCTCTGAGAGAAGAAATTCCTCCTCATCTCTGTTTTAAATGGGCGACCCCTTACTCTGAGATTATGCCCTCTGGTTCTAGACTCTCCCACAAGGGGAAACAACCTCTCAGCATCTACCCTGTCAAGCCCCCTAAGAATCTTACATGTTTCAATAAGGTCGCCGCTCATTCTTCTCAACTCCAATGAGTACAGGCCCAACCTACTCAACCTCTCCTAATAAGAAAATCCCTCCATACCCAGGACCAATCTAGTGAACCTTCTCTGGACTGCTTCTAATGCCAGTATATCTTTCCTTAGATAAGGGGACCAAAACTGTTCACAGTGTTACACTAGTGCCTTGTGTAGTTTTAGCAAGACTTCCCTAATTTTATACTCCATTCCCTTTGAAATAAAGGCCAACATTCTATTTGCCTTTCCTAATACCTGTTGAACTTGTATGTTAGCTTTTTGGGATTGATGCACAAGGACTCCCAAACCCCTCTGTGCTGCAGCTTTCTGCAGTCTTTCTCCATTTGAATAATATTCAGCTCCTCTATTCTTCCTGCCAAAGTGCATAGCCTCACATTTTCCCACATTATATTCCATATACCATTTTTCTGCCCACTCACTAAACCTGTCTATATCCTTCTGTAGACTCCTTGTGTCGTCCACACCACTTGCCTTCCCATCTATTTTTGTATCATCCACAAATTTAGCGATAGTACATTCACTTCCCTCATCCAAGTCATTAATATATATTGTAAATAATTGAGGCCCCAGCACCGATCCCTGTGGCACTCCACTAGTTGCAGGTTGCCATCCTGAAAATGCCCCCCTTATCCCAAATCTCTATCTTCTATTAGTTAGCCAATCCTCCATCCATGCTAATATACTACCCCTAATACCATGAGCTCTTATCTTATTAAGTAGCCTTACACGTGGTACCTTATCAAATGCCTTTTGGAAATCCAAATATATTACATCTTCTGGTTCCCCTTTATCTATCCTGCTTATTACCTCCTCAAAGAATTCTAATAAATTTGTCAGGCATGATTTCCCCTTCATGAAGCCATGCTGACTCTGCTTGATTAGATTATGTATTTCTAAATGCTTTGCTATTACATCCTTTATAATAGACTCTAACATTTTCCCAATGACAGATGTTAAAGCTAACTGGCCTATAGTTACCTGTTTTTCGTCTCCCTCCCTTTTTGAATAAGGGTGTTACATTGGCATTTTTTCAAACCTCTGGGACTTTTCCAGAATCTAAGGGTTCTTGGAAGATTACTACCAGTGCATCCACTATCTCTGTAGCCACTTCCTTTAATATCCTAGGATGCAACCCATCAGGTCCAGGGCACTTATTGGCCTTTAGCCCCATTAGTTTCCCTAGTGCTTTTTCTCTAGTGATAGTTATTGTATTTATTTCCTCCCCCTTTTTTGCCCCTTGATTATTTAGTATTGGCCATTCGATGAAAGATCACTGCTCCCACTCCATAAGTAGATGCGTCACATATCAGAACTAACTTTTTTCTTTGGTCAAAATGTACTAATAGGGTGGATGAATACAACAGCTGTTTCACTTTTGTGAAAGCTTCTTTCTGTGGTGTTTGCCAAGACCAGTGTTGGTTTTTCTTGAGTAGGTAATAAAAGGGCGCCAGTTCTGTCAACAAATTAGGAAAAAGGTGTCCATAGTAATTGATCATCCCGAGAATGATTTGAGCTCGGAGGTGTTCCTTGGTGCTGGTGCCTCTTTAATGGCTCTCACTTTTTCTTCAACTGGGTGGAGGCCCTGTTCATCTACCCTGTGACCTAAATAGACAACCGCTTTCGCTTGGAATGTGCACTTCTCTTTTTTTAAACGCACTCCCGCCCGTGAAAAATGCTTCAAAACTTCTTGCAAGTTTTCCAAATGTTCCTTTTTAGTGAGTCCTGTCACCAGAACATCATCTAACTAAACTACAACATGAGGCAATCATTGCAGTAAATTTTCCACTGTCCTCATGTAATATGGCGCATGCAGAGAATACACCAAAAGGCAAATATTGGTACAACTCTTTGTGTGTTAATTGTGACAAACATCTGGGAGGTTTTCCCTAACTCCAATTGTTGATAAGCATGGCTCATATCAGACTTCGTGTAGACAGTTTCACCTGCCAACTTAGCATACAGGTCTTCAATTTTTGGTATAGGGTGTCTGTCCAACTTAGCCACTTTATTGACAGTCAATTTGTAATCTTCACAAATTTGAACACTTTGGTGGGGTTTAGGTACAGTGACTACTGGTGCTGCCCATTCCAAGAACTGCACAGGTTGTATCACTCCCAGTTTCTCTAATCTATCCAATTCGGCATCTATCTTTTCCTGAATTACATAAGGTACTGGTCTTGCCTTCATAAATTGGGGGGTAGAGTCTGGATCAACATGAATTTTTGTTTGTAGCCCTTGGATCTTCCTGAGTTGATCTTGGAAAACTGAGGTGTATTTTTCTAGTAGCTCAGGTAGCCCACTGGCTCTCAGCTGGAAGATCTCAGTCCAATCCAATTTAATTTCTTTCAGCCAGTTTTATCCAAGGAGACTTGGCCCCTCACCTGCTACCACCATCAAGGGTAATTTCACTGACTGACTTCCGTACTGTACAGTAACCCTGCTTATGCCTTTGATTTTGACATCTTCTTCTATGTAAGTTTTCAATTTGGCATCTGTTTCTTCCAAATTCAATTTACATTCCCCATAATTCAGGTATTTAAAAGTATGCTCACCTATCACTGTAGTGGAAACTCCTGTATCCATCTCCATTCTGATTGGCCTATTATTCCCCCTCACTGTTACAGAGATTGGTTCTGTTCTTCCTACCTTTCAATTATACAATGAATAAATATCTGAATCTGTTACTCCAGGCTCTTCTATGTTATGAATTTCACGGGGTTTTTTCTTTTGATTAAATCTCTGCTTGATTCGATCCTTACAATGTCTCATGAGGCGTCCATTTCAATGACAGTAAAAACATTCGATGTTTTTAAACTTCGACTCATTACGAGGTTGTCTGCTTCCACCTCCGTTACCATTATTTTGCATTTTCGCTGCTAAGTCATTTCTTTTTATTTGTCTGTAAGCTTCCCGCTTCTCATCAGAGCTGTACATTTTCGCACCCTTTCAGGTTGGGGCTCCCTGCCCAATATGGAGGATGGTGCTATTTTGCGCTCCCTGTATGGCTTTCAAGTCCCTCACTGCGTCTTCCATAACCAGCCTATTTCCTGCACCTTCTGAAAATCCAAATGCGTTTCAGACAGGAACCTCTTCTGAATCGAATCTTCATTTGTACTGCACACCAAACAACCTCTAAGCATTTCATTTATGGATGTACCAAACTCGCAATATTCTGTTAACTGTTTTAGACTTGCCAGATAACAAGCCACTGTCTCCCCTGGGGCTCTATTTCTTGAGTTAAATTTGAACCATTGCATCATTACCGAGGGCTTGCGCTGGTAATGATTCTTCACAAGGTTCACTAAATCATCAAAACTTTTCAAATCCGGGACACTGGGTGCCATTAAACTTTGGATCAATCCATAAGTCTTACTCCCACACATGGATAAGAGGATCGCTCGCCTCTTCTCCTCCCCCGCAATGTCAGTAGCTTGGAAAAAGAACATGAGGTGTTCAACATAATGAGACCAATCATCCACCATTAGGTTGAAAGGATCAACTTTTCCAAACTGAGGCATGCTTCAAGAGGACTGCTTCGACTATTAGGTCTGAAATTCTACTTACAATTACCGTGCGAGGTGTACTTTCAGCTTCTATTTGTCGGTACAATTTCGGTTCACTTGATTTCCTTCCTCACTTTTTCTTGCTTTTTTCACCTCATTGCCAGTTTGTTGGATCACTAGTTTAGTTGGACTAATGGATCCGGGCTGCACGCTTGTTGGTATGACCGAGTTGGTATGTGTAAATCAGGAGACGGTTTTTATGTAGAACACATCCTGTTTATTCACAAAGGGACTCAGCAGCTACACTTGTGCACTTACAACTAAAACCAAGTCTCTACATTACAGAGTCTTACTCTAGACTACTAACTACCAACTACAGACTACTAAGGTAGCCTACGCTACTTTGTCATTGGATAATAAGATCATGTGACCTTCTATTATAACATTCTTCTTAAAGGTATATTGCATAATCAGATTACCACAATTATAAAACAAAATATGTCGCTGCAACACAGGGAGATGATAGCGCAGGTGTCCTCAGTTTAAGAAGCATCTTAAAGGAGGAAAGTGGGGTAGAGTGGCAGAGAGGTTGAGGGAGAGCAACCCAGAGCCTAGGGCCTAGACATCAGAAGGTATGGTCGCCAATGGCAGAGCAATTAAAATCAGGGTGCTCACTAGACATAATTAGAGGAACGCAGATATCTCAAAAGGTTGTGAGGCTGAAGGAGATTACAGAGATTGCGAAGGGTGACGCCAGGGAGGGATTTGAAAACAAGGGTGGGAATTTTAAAATTGTGGAGTTGCTTAACTGGGAGCCAACACAGGTCATCGAGCATGGCCAGGGGTGGGGGGCAGGGGGTGGCAGGGGGGGAATGGACAGCAGAGTTGTTGATGACCTCAATTTACAGAGGGTAGCATGTGGGAGGCCAGCCAGGAGTATGCAGGAATAGTCAAGTCTTGAAGTAACTAATAACAGGCTAGTGAAATACATATGATTTTCTCCCACAATATTTTAAAGTGAGAACAATGAGCACCTGGCGAACAGGTACGAAACATTGAGTAAAAAAATACAGCAACTTTGTCATATAAAACTGCGTAAGCAAAATAACCTAAATATTATTCTTCTCACCGCTGTAATGTTTAAATTAGAACTCCAGTTGGTGTGGCAATATATGGTTTTTGGTCCCTGATCCAAACTCCGTTCCCTAGTTACTGACTCCATCCCTCTCCTTGGCAACAGACCGACATTAAGCCAGTCTGCTCACAACCTCGGTATCATGTTTGACTCCAAGATGAGCTTCTGACCTCATATTTGCACCAGCTCTAAGATCGCCTATGTCCATCTCTGTAACATTGTCTGTTTTCGTTCCGTCTCAGCTCATCAGCTGCTGGAACCCTCGTTCATGCCTTCATTCCCTCTGATTTAACTATTCCAATGCACTCCCGGCTGCTCTCCCACATTCTGCTCTCCGATAAACTTGAGGTCATCCAAACCTCTGTTTTAACTCATCCAGTTCCGTTCACCTATCACTCCTGTGCTCGCTGATCTACATTAGCTCCTGGTCAAGAAACGTCTAGATTTTAAAATTCTCGTCCTTGTTTTCAAATCCCTCCATGGCCTCGCCCCTCCCTACCTCTGTAACCTCCTTCAGCCCCACAACCCTCCGAGATCTCTGCACTCCTCTAATTTGGACCTCTTGAGCATCCTCGATTTTAATTGCTCCACCATCGGTGGCTGTGCCTTCAGTTGCCTAGACCCCTAGCTCTGGAATACCCTCCCAGCACCCCTCCACCTCTCCGCCCATTTCCTCCTTCAAGACACTCCTCAAAACCAACCTCTTTGATCAAACATTTGGCCATCAGACCTAATATTTCCAAATATTTTATAATGCTCCTGTGAAGCATCTTGGCACACTACACTATGTTAAACGTGCGATATAAATATAGAGTGTTGTATAATGGCTGCTTTTATTTCAGATTCTGCAGCTGTATATGAAAGATACACCATTCACTAGCTTGAGTTACTAGAACACTCTTACTACCAATCACCTGTTTCTAATAATACATATATTGTTCTATAATTTACTATGCTTCAATAGAACTTCATTGGTTGTAAGTAACTGGGGTGTCCCGAGGTTGTGGAAGGTGCTATATAAATGCAAGTCCCTTCCTTACTGAAAAAAACAAGCGCAATACATATCGTTAGTTTATAAAATCATAGAGCAGAGAAGTAGGCTATTCGGCCCATTGTCCCTGTTCTGGCTCTTTGAAAGAACTATCCAGTTTGTCTCCAGTTCTTTTCACTCTGGTCCTGCAGACTTTTTTACATGACCAAGGCTGGCTTTTCAGCATTAAAGCTAGCTCTGTTTAGAAGGTATAAATTGGGGTGAGAATTTTTTTGAATAAATTTTCTAAGAAGGTATATAAATATCTTATTTACACCTATTCTGAGTTTGGAACATAATGGGCAGAATTTTGCCCTTGTCAGAAGGGTGGGGCCTGGGAGCGGTCACATGATCGGTCCCCGACTGTAATTTCACGCTGGCTGGCCAATTAACGGGCAGCCAGTGTGAAATGTGCTCTGCAGCGCTCAGCGCTGCCGGGATGGGGGCGGGAGGAGCGCGAGCGCTGACGTTCGGGCATGCGCCCGGGTGTGTGCATAGTAAAAGCTCCCTGAGGGCACAGAGCTGCCTCAGGGAGCTGAAGATTTTTAACCATAAAAATGAAGATATTTAAAATAATGAAAACATGTCCCCTCAGGCGACTCTGTCACACAAGCAGAGACGTGTTAAACAGGAGTGTAAAAAGTTGTTATTTTTTTTAAATCCCGCCCGTGGATGAGGTTTTGCCAAAAGTGCAAAGGCCGCTTGGCTTCTCGCCCGCCCGCCAACCGAACAGTCGAACGGGCAGCGGAAAATTCCGCTCCATTAATTGATTAGGGGCCTTAATAGGCGGCTTCATTGTCGGTGGGCGTGCTGCTGACTCCCGTGCACTGACTGAAATATCGCGTGAGTGCGCGATGACATCGGGACACTCGCCTGACGTCATCGCGCATCATTTTACGCTCGTTCGGGTCGGGCGTGTGCCGGCCAATGAGAGAAAAATTCTGCCCAGTGGCTCCAGTCCATTAAGATCAGTGGGTAACACTGTGGTTGTCTGCATAACTGCTATTTATATATCTTCCACAGGGTGGTGGTGTTGCCCCTGTAACCAACACTTCATGTACTCCTTGCTTGGTCCAAAGGCAGCACTCGAATCTCTCTCAGCCTCTTGCAAGAAACAGCAACAAACTGGTGTTAATTTCCAGCGTTCCCATTCACCTGTTTTCATCCAGTCAATTTCAGTGGAATGAAAGTTTCATTGATTATACAATGGGTGGGCAGTCTGTTCTTTCAGGTTACTGCCCATCACCCCTGCCACTTTCATATCTTTCAAATTTAAGCCTTGGGAGGTTCCCTATCTACTCTTGATTTTAATGTATTACTAATGCTCTCCCATTCCATCCATCCGTTCGAATCAATGGTGATGGTAAATGCTGTTGTTCTTACTTGCTCCAGAGGTGGTGCTACAACCTTCAATTGGTAACGCCTGGAAAAAAGACTTGCATTTATATATCACCTTTCATAACCACTGACATCCCAAGATTCAATCTTCACAGCCAATGAAGTACTTGTTGAAGTGAAGCAGCTGTTCGAGTGCAGGAAATGCAGCAGCCAATTTGCACACAGCAAACTCCAACACAGAGCAATTTGATAACCAGATCTTTCATGACGCTGATTGAAGGATGAATATTGGCCGGGACACTGGGAAGAAGTTCCCTGCTCTTCTCCAAAATAGTGGCCCTGGGATCTTTTACATCCACCCTAGCAGGCAGGTGGGCCTCAACTTAATGTCTCATACAACAAATGGCATCTCAGGCAGTGCTGCACTCACTCAGTAGTGCACTGGAGTGTCAGTCTAGATTGTTGTACTCAAATCCTGGAGTGGGACTTGAACCCACAACCTTGTGACTCAGAGATGAGACAGCTACTCATTGAGCCACAGCTAACCTATCATCATTTAGTCCCGAGGTAGAACTGAGCCCCCTGTCTCAGCCTGTTCCACCCAATTTCAGAAGCACGCACGCCTTGATACCTAACTACTAACCAGAAACAAGGCCAGAGGGGATTCGTTAACATGTCTATGGCTGTCACACTACAAGCTTCATATTTTGTCACAATCCCAAATTCTGAGTTGCCCATCTTTTTTTTTTAAAAAAAGGGAATCAGTAATTTCCTATTAGTATTTTCAGAAGAATTTACCAATGAACATCTAATATCCTCAGGATGGTACAGCAAATATACCTCGTATCCTTCAGGAGTAGGTTAACATCACTCGCTATTACGTTTGGAGCTGGTACAGACAGCGGCAGAGCCACAATCAAATAGTAAGCGGTACAGTGATGTTTTTCCTTATGGATGGTTTTAAAGGGTTAGTGGTAAAGGTTGAGCACAAGGTCACTCAGTGCCCCTGTAATCTTCCAGTGTCAATCCCCAATATGAGACCATAATTAGTGTACAAACAACTTGCTTGTTCCTGAGAATAAACTTTTATCAACCTCCACATTTATTATTCTGACCCAACCCTGCCTCTGTCTTGGAATCTGTGCGATGCAACTGGTGTCAGTCATCTAGCACTGCCTCTCCCTGCCCCCTATTCCAAAAGCTGCACTCACTGATAATCAACCACCCACATTCCAATTCACTCTGCCCCAAGCAATTCCCTAACTGAACCAGTAAATACAGGCCGGCAGTGCACTGTGACTTACAGTTTTCAGATGTCTCACTATCTCTGGCGGCTGCAGCCAACAGTTTTCTGCAGCCTCTGTCCCCCTGGCAGTATCGATCTAACAGAGAGCTAAGCCTTTGGCTCGCCGATTGGCAATGCCCCCTTTGCTGAAGCAGCAGGATCCCTGGCATCAGGAGCCACCTGGTGGGCACCGAGTCCCAGACCCTCTCCGCACCGCCACACTCACACTCAGAGGACCACCAGCCTGGAAATTCCACCGCGTAATGCCCCTTTCTTAAAGAGCAGGTCTGCGAGGACCCAACATGGTGGTTTGCATTTCTTGCATTGGTGTTCGTTTGGCACTGAGAGAAAGACTTACATTTCAATAGCTTCTTACACAGCCTCAGGCCTTCCCAAAGTACTCCACAGCCAATGAAGCACATTTGAAATGTGGCCGCTATAGTTGTAACGTAAGAAAGGTGGCAGCCAATTTGTGCACAGCAAGCTCCCACAAACAGCAATGTGATCATGACCAGATTATCTGTCATTTTGTGATGTTGATTGAGGGATGAGTATTACCCAGTTACTGAGGGAAAATTTCCCTGATCTTCTTCGAAATTGCATCATAGCATCTCTTACACCTGTCTGAGGCCTCGGTTTCTCATCTGAGAGATGGCACCTCCAACAATGCAGCACTCCCTCAGCAGCACTGAAGTATCAGCCTGTAGCTTTGTTCCCAAATCTCTGGAATGAGATCTTAAACCCACAAGACATGAGAATACCCACTGAGTACAACAGACACTCAGGGTGTACCGCACATCATATTAGTTAGGGTGCCCTGTACTTGCCCAAGATGTGTGACTGCAGCTGGCATCAGAACCAGTGCTTATGCAAATCAGGGACCTAATTTCTCAGGTTGCCAACCCTCCAGGATTACCCAAGAGTCTCCAGGAATTGAAGATTAATCTCCTGGACATTGCTACCAGTAGCAGAAACATCGCATGTCACCATTTGAAGATAACCAGAGAGGTCTCTCGACTGACATTTTTCCTTCATCACCGCCCACCCCCACAACCCCGCCACGCACATACACAACCCTAAAAACAGGCGATCTGGTCATTTATTTCAGTGCTGTTTGTGGGATGTTGCTGTGTGCAAATTCACTGCCACATTTGCCTACATTAGTGGCACTACACCCCGAGCTATGTCATTGGCCGCAAGTCACTTTGAGACCTCCTTAGGATCTGAAAGGTGCCCCATATAAATGCAAGTTTTTTCTTTATCATTAATTAAAAAGACTGGGGGGTTATAGTGCAGAGAAGGATGTGGTAGGAGTATGTTAAATGTACAATGTGAGCACAGTGTGAATGTAATTCCAACCCTTTCATCTTTGTACAGATCCTGCCATCCTTAACTTCTGTTCTTAATTAGACAACCACCCAGTTTCTGTGCTGAATATTTTCACCTGTTTGAACTTTTTCAGCAAATGTATGTGACACTTCAGGGCAATTTTAATCTTAAGGGATAATCAGTTTCTAGGGAGTTTTGAAAACACTAAATTCGTGTTGGCTTAGCAAAAGAACATGTGGTGAGATGTGGAGAATTCATTGTACACGGCGAATTGTTATAAACTGGAACGTGCTGCCTGAAAGGGCGGTGGAAGCAGATCCAATAGTAACGTTCAACAGAGAATTGGATAAATACTTGAGAAGGTTAAAAAATTACAGGGTCCTGAGGAAAGAGCAGAGGGGGCAGTGTGACTAAGTGGCTAGTTCTTTCAAAGGATATGATGGGCTGAATGGCTGTAAGTCTCTATAATTTTTAAACAAGCTGTTATGTCGTTTTACAACTTGGGACAACAGAAGGCAGGGCTTGAAATCTCAATGTTTTATCAGTTCAGCCGTGTGTTTGCACAAGATCTGTGAATCTTACTGAGTGGCTATCGTTACAGTTGCCAACCCTCCAGGATTGCCCTGGAGTCTCCAGGAATTAAAGATTCATCTCCAGGACACTGCTGGAAGTAAATACCCAGGAGACAAATCACATAGGATCATGATAAAGAAATAATGAGTGGAATTTTACGCTGGCGGGATTTTACGGTCCTGTTCAAGTCAATGGACTTTTGAATATCTCGGCGCATTTTACTGCCCCACCCCCATCACGAGGGGGCAGTAAACTTCCGCCCAGTGTTTCTTTTTGCAATTTCCTTTGAATAGTTTTGTATATCAGTTATTAAAAAATATTGGAAATGGCCAGTGACTGAGAGTGAAGAATTATCCAATTGGGTAGCTTTCCCATTGGTTGGAAAGGCAGACACAGCCAATGATGCAGGTGTTTGGTGACTAATCGTAGAATGGTGTTGGTTCGTGACAGGACATCATGTGATTTCTAAAATTATTCATTCAAGGGATGTGGGTGTCGCTGGCTGGGCCAACATTTATTGCCCATTCCTAAATGCCCTTGAGAAGGTGGTGGTGAGTCACCTTCTTGAACCGCTGCAGTCCATGTGCTGTAGGTACATCCACAGTGCTGTTAGGGCGGGGGGCTAGTTCCAGGATTTTGACCCAGCGACAGTGAAGGAACGCAATATATTTCCAAGCCAGGCATGGAGGGGAACTTCCAGGTAGAGGTGTTCCCATCTATCTGCTGCCCTTGTCCTTCTAGGTGGTAGTGGTGGTGTGTTTGGAAGGTGCTGCCTAAGGAGCCTAGGTGAATTCCTGCAGTACATCTTGTAGATGGTACACACTGCTGCCACTGTGCATCAGTGGTGGAGGGAGTGAATGTTTGTGGATGTGGTGCCAATCAAGTGGGCTGCTTTGTCCTGGATGGCATCAAGCTTCTGGGCTGCTGTGGGAACTGCACTCATCCAGGCAAGTGGAGAGTATTCCATCACACCCCTGACATGTGCCTTGTAGATTGTGGACAGGCTTTGGGGAGTTAGGAGGTGAGTTACTCGCTGCAGAGTTCCTAGCCTCTGACCTGCTCTTGTAGCCACAGTATCTATATGGCTAGTCCAGATCAGTTTCTGGTCAATGGTAACCCCCAGGATGTTGATAGTGGGGGATTCAGTGATGGTAATGGCATTGGATGTCAAGGGGCGATGGTTAGATTCTCTCTTGTTGGGGATGATCATTGCCTGGCACTTGTGTGGCGCGAATGTTTCTTGCCACTTGTCAGCCCAAGCCTGGATATTGTCCAGGTCTTGCTGCATTTGGAAATGGACTGCTTCAGTATCTGAGGAGTTGCGAATGGTGCTGAACATTGTGCAATCATCAGCGAACATCCCCACTTCTGACCTTATGATGGAAGGAAGGTCATTGATGAAGCAGCTGGAGATGGTTGGGCCTAGGACACTACCCTGAGGAACTCCTGCAGTGATGTCCTGGAGCTGAGATGACTGACCTCCAACAACCACAACCATCTTCCTTTGTGCTAGGTATGACTCCAACCAGCGGAGAGCTTTCCCCCTGATTCCCATTGACTCCGGTTTTGCGGCGTTGATGTCAAGGGTAGTCTCTCTCACCTCACCTTTGGATTTCAGCCCTTTTGCCCATGTTTGAACCAAGACTGTAATCAGGTCAGGAGCTGAGTGACCCTGGTGAAACCCAAACTGTGTGTCAGTGAGCAGGTTATTGCTAAGCCAAGCGCCACTTGATAGCACTGTTGATGACCCCTTCCATCACTTTACTAATGATTGAGAGTAGACTGATGGGGCAGTAATCTACCAGGTTGGATTTGTCCTGTTTTTTGTGTAAAGGGCAATTTTCAACATTGCCGGGTAGATGCCAGTGTTGTATCTGTACTGGAACAGCTTGGCTAGGGGCACAAGTCTTCAGTACTATTGCTGGAATATTGTCAGGTCCCAGAGCCTTTGCACTATCCAGTGCCTTCAGCCGTTTCTTGATATCACGTGGAGTTGGATGAAGGCTGGCACCTGTCTTGTTGGGGACCTCTGGAGGAGGCCGAGATGGATCAGACACTCAGATTAAACTGCCAAGGATGGGCCCAATCCGAGCTGGGGCCCCTGTATGTTAATACTCCCCAGTGTTCCCACAACTTCACAAAAATGCCCGTTGCCCTGTCAGTAAACACTCTCAGGCCCCTCTTCTGTGTGGTCACACCAGACAATCAACACCAGGGCTCAACGGGCAGTGCAAGATACCATTGTGTGTTAGGTGAAAGTCCCAATGTTGGAGATGACCGAGGGAACTGCTCTGGACCTCTCCATCCCTTGGGGGCCCCTGTAAGTGGATCAGAATCCCTGATTTTTTTTTTCCCTAGGAGCGATCCCTGCCATTTGGTCCCAGCTCACTGAGTCTAAATAGGAAAACATGTGGAGCCAGTGGAAACTGGCATAGGTGCCGATCAGGAAACTTGCAGCGATTGTGTTTTATGTTCATTTTCACATCATCGAGGAGAAGATTTCAAATGGCTCTTAAAGTGCACTGTACCTCATTTATAAACTTGTTGGTAGTCCTCTTTCCCCTGAGGCAGAAGATCATGGGTTCAAGTCCCACTCTGGAGAGCTGAACACAGACAGTCGGCCGACACTCCCGATGCAGTACTGGGGGAGTGCTGCACTGTCAGCCTTTTGGATGAGGTTCTGCTCTCTCGGTTGGATGTCAAAGATCTCATAGCACTATTTCGAAGACGAGTGGGGGTGTTCTCCCTTGTATCCCGAGGCCAATATTTATTCCTTAATCAATATCACTAAAAGAAGATTATCTTGTCATTATCACGTTGTTTTTGTAGGATCGAGTTTGCTGTGTGCAAATTGGCTGCTGTGTTTCCTATATTCCAACAGCAACTACACTTCCGAAGTGCCCCATTGGCTGTAAAGCACTTTGAATCCCCAGAGGTTGTGAAAAGCACGCTATCAATGTATGTCTTTATTTATTGCTCATCCCTAAATGCCCTTAAGAAGTTGGTGGCGATCCACCTTCTGGCATACAAAGGAGTAGCTTGCTAGGCCATTTCAGAGGGTAGTTAAGAGTCAGTTACATTGGTGTGGGTCTGGAAGCACATGTAGGCCAGGCCTAAAGGACATTACTGAACCGGGTGGGTTTTTGCAACAATCTGGTAGTTTCCTGGTCACCATTACTGAGACTAGCTTTTTAATTCCAGATGTATTTAACTAATTCACTGTAAATCTCCCAGTGGTCATGATGACTTTTAAAACCCTTGCCTCCCGCTCACTAGTCCCGGTCTCTGGATTAATAGCCCAGTAACATTGTCACTGTACCATCCACTCCCCTTGCCCTCATGGGTCATGGAGTTTGTTGGGTGGTTAAGGTTTTTGCTGAAAACTATAGCGTGTGATTAACACAAACTGCATGAAGAAATGAAGGCGCTTTTCCCCCATCACTGTGAGAAATTACAGACTGGCGAGAACTGCAGATGAAATAAATGACCGATTTCAGACAACTGGCATTGTGGGTTGACTGCTCGTTGCCATGGGATCGCTGGGCCGGTTGTTTACACCTCCCTGCTGGAGAATTCATTGAACTTGACATACTTTCCATTAAAAATTGGGGCACCTGTGTAGATAATTTCATTCTTTTGGCCTCGTGCCATCAATGACAGACTGCACGCAGACTCCAAGTATTAGGTTGTTATTTTCACTCAATGTGGATTATGAAAGTGGCGGGTTGGTGCGGTGGGGGAGGGGGTGGGAAACGGTGGGGGGAGGGGGGTGGGGGGAGTCTTTTAATTAAAGCAAAGTGCATGAAATGTATTTAAGGGGCGTTGCATTGTGCTGCGTAAAATCTGCTGGATAGCCTCAGCATGGGGATTATAATGTTATCCACTAAATGGGATGTGGGCACCAGACAAGAATGAGCCAAACTGCGGACACAGGGTGAAGTCCTGTTCTCCTTCAACATCCTCAGAACGTTTCATCGAAGTTGATCTTTCCCCACCCTCCCCACCCACAATTTTAATGCTCCCCCCCCATCAACCCTGCCCCAATCATCCTTTTCTCAGCCGTGCTCTGTGCCTCCTCCCAGCTGTGAAGACTTTGCTTCCCGGTTCGTTGCTTTGTGAGGCAATGGAGCAGGGTCTGTGTTCCCACACTGTCAGGTTAACCTGCCTCACAGGGCCGACAGCTGTGCCCTGTAACTGTTGGCTGGACCCTGGGGGCAGAGACCCAGCCAGATTGCTTCACCCAGCAGCTGGCCCGAAACGTTTGACATTTCTCACATGGTACATTTGCTAGAAATTTCCTGTCGTTCTTAAAGCAGACGCTGTGGGCCCCACATTCTGTGAGAAAAGCTAAATCACAGAATGGAGCCTTTTAGCTAAAGAAAGAACCTGCATTTATATAGCACCTTTCACAACCAGCTGACCTCTGAAAGGGCTTTTCAGCTAATGGAGTGTTTCTGAAGTGTAGTCACTGCTGTAACAAATCTGCACAGAGCAAAATCCCACAAAGAGCAAACATTTTTCTTTCTTTCTTTCCCCTCTTTTGCTGTTCTCCTCCCACCATTACCACGTTCTGTTGCTCCAGTAATCCCCCTAACAGGAACGCCAGCCTCAATCCCCTCTTTACATCCATAATACTGTTTAATCGTATTTGTGATATCAGGAATGTTTCCAAGCACAAACATCTGAGGCTTTAGAAATATTCCCAGCCCCCTGTTTAATTTATTTATGTTTTTCTTTTTGTTCGGGGGGTCTGAGAAAGGGTTTTGGCAGTGAATCCTACTTCCTGCACAATCTACAGCTCGATCCTGCCTATGCTTGAGGTTGCCATGGATTCCCATTACCATGGAAATGATTCTTACTTGTTCCAGCGGGATGACTAGAAAGGACCCTCCACCAGCAGTCTCAGTTACAATGGCGAGGAACTTGGGGTTGATGGCACAGAAGTGGTTGTCATGGACGTTCTTGGTGATGGAGATGCCATCAAAGCAGTGCTCTCGGCTCGCAGCCTTCCCGTAGACATTCCGAAACTTGGAGCTGCGATACTGTGGGCGCCATGACATCTGCAAAGCAAGCGGAACAAAGGTGTTAATTTAGATCTCCGAGGGGGCAGCTAGCGTTCAGTGGCAGCACGCACGGGGCAAAGCAAATCCAGCCACAGTCCCCTCCGGTGGCCCATGTCCGTCTGACCATAAACTGTTGGACGTCCAACACCTTTTTGCCTCACCAAAGCTGCTCCCTTAACCTGGAGGTGGGCAGACAAAGAGGAGAATTCAGCAGGTCTGGCAGCATCGGTGGAGAAGAAAACAGTTGACGTTTCGAGTCCTCATGACCCTTTGGCAGAACTGAAGTATAGTTAGGAGAGAGGTTCTGCCGAAGGGTCATGAGGACTCGAAACGTCAACTGTTTTCTTCTCCACCGATGCTGCCAGACCTGCTGAGTTTTTCCAGGTAATTCTGTTTTTGTTTTGGATTTCCAGCATCCGCAGTAGCTTTTAGCTTTTGGTTTTTATAAAGAGGAGAATTCCCTTGGTTCCCACCTGTAGTGACACTGTAAACCCATTCACCAAGAATTCCCTCCTTGTGACAAAATCATAACTACACGCAAACTAGCAAGCAAACCGACTCTTATCACTTAAATCATTGAATCATACAACGCAGAAGGAGGCCATTTGGCCCTTCCTACCTGTTCCAGCTCTTTTAGAGAACTAACCAGTCCCCCACTCTCTCCCCATAGCACTGCAACTGTTTCCTTTTCAAATAAACGCCCAGCTCCCTTTTGAAAATCACTGTGAAACTCCTTCCACCTCACACCCTTCACCTCTGAATGTTGCCACCCCTACAGAGGATTGTGAGAAGCAAGTGTGGGCACCGAGGCAGCGAAACCACCTTGCGGCACCGACTGCACTCGTGCCTCGCGAGTGTCTTGTGATTTCTGCACTTGTATCGACTGTGATGACATTATCTCTGGTGTGAATGATCACCACCACCAGATTCGATGAAATCCCTTAAATCAAATCGGAATAATGCGAACAATTATTGCAATTCTAGTTTAACGATTTCAAGGCTTTAAACTAATCTCCGGGTTGAGGCACCAATTATAAACTGCTTAAGCTTTGCTCTGCCAACTCTAATCCCATGTTGGAATCCCACACAGGATTAATACCACATAACAGTCCCCAGACATCCACAATATTAGACAACCTTTAGGAGCTTTGTGTGTTTTTCTCGGCTCCCTGTTGTGCCTCCTCTCGCAGCAACTACAAAATAAATAAAATTCTTCAGCACCTTTCACTACCTCAGGATATTCCAAAGCGCTTCACATCCAATTAAGGACTTTTTGAAGTGTAGTCACTGTTGTAATGTAGGAAACGCAGCGGTCAGTTTATACACAGCAAGATCCCACAAATACTAGAAAATCTGTTTCTGTGACGTTGGTTAAAGGATAAATATTGATCAGGACACCAGGGAGAGCTCCTCTGCTCTTCTTCAACCAGTGGTCATGGGATTTCTTTTTACTTCTACCAAAGAGGGCAAGTTTTGTTTAACTTCTCATCTTAAAATTAGCACCCCCAGCAATGCAGCAGTCCCTCAGTAATACACTGGGAGTGACAGTTCGGAATATGTGCTCAAGTTCCTGGAGTGGGACTTGAACCCACAACCTTCTGACTCAGAGGTGTGAAGATAGCTGTATGGGTATAGTACTCCACTGATAGTGAACTAGCCAATTATACAGTAGCATGGAGCCATGGCTGACAAATTAACCTGGAAGAACTCAACAAATTACCAATAAGTTTATGTTTTCTCAGGGGCGATATTTAGCCTGACAATATGGCAGAATATCTTCATCTGCTAAATCAGCCGCTGAAAATTACTTTTTCTTTTTATTAGTGAAGTGTAACAAAAGTGTTTAAAAGAAATGACGATAACTGAAAAGAGAGGCACATTGCCAAATCTTTTTGTCTTGCATCCCTCGAAACGTTCAAACGATCACAACAATTTATACTGCATGAGAAAAGGGTGCTGACTAGTTGGCAAGTCAAATCTGATTGGCCGAGGCATTACCTTGGAGAAAGCAATGGGTAGGTATAGGCTCTCCAAGCTACATGGCAATGCCTCCGCCAATCAGAGTCGACTTGCTGACCAATCAGCACCTTTTTCTCCTGTCGTATAAATTGTTGTGACTGTTTGAAATTTGGCATTCTTGCATTTGTCCTGATGAGTGCAAGATGAAAAGCTTCGGCAACATGTCCCCCTTTTCGGCAATACTCAAGTTCTGTGCTACCAAAGGACTGTAAATAATGGTAGATGCATTCCTGGCCTGCAGGCCAACGATGGTACTATGGCGGTTGACACCACCCAGTAATATGGGCTTTGTCTCTTGAGGTGGTACCTCACTCTGCTTGAGGGCCTGATTGCAGCCATGGTTACAGTATATGGTTGCCGACATGTAGCAGGGTGGGAGGGGGAAGCTGGTAGCAGGGCTGAGATCAAAAGGTAGAGTAAAATAATCATTTACTGCAGATGTCAGAATAACTCCTCACAATGCTGCTAACCAACTTTAAAGAGCTGTTGAAGGAAAATATTTGGCAGTCAAATATAAAAAAATAATTGCCATGCACATTTCCCTGAAGACAGCCCTCCTCTACCATAACTGTTCTTTCTCGCAATCATGTTACATGTGGAATGTGAAGTTCTATTTGTTCGCAGATGACTTCATTCCTCGTGATTTACAGGGTAAATTAGATCAGTTTACAGACAAGAGGGAAACCTATTCTTTTCGACACAATGTCGAGGATTCTCAGTTCCCTGGGATCCGCTTTTATTGGACACAGTGTCGTACAGACAGGCTGACCTGACACTGGACCCCGGTGAACTCAGAGAGCACTCTTCCTGAATGAAGAAGGCAGTCCAAGAGAAAACAACAGTCCCACTCTTCCTGCCGTTAAAAAAAGCCAAAAAAACAGCAACAGGCGAGCGTTGGACTCTCAAAAGTGCTGGACAGCTGGTTCTACAAGAATCCTTTATAGGTTCGATCCCCTAACATTCAAAACATTCACATTTGAAATAAGCACTCATTTATACCAGACAATAAGTGAGAACCATTATCCATTTATGTTAATGTCAACCTCAAAGTTGCCAGTTGTAGCATCTGAAGTGGCCCATTTATTTTGGGCAGAAACAGCTGTGTGTGTACCCCTGAGTTCACACCTCATGAAAAGATGCCAGTGATGGCTCAGTGATTGTAGCCTTGCCGCTGTGTCAGAAGATCATGGGGTTTATGCACCACTCCAGAGACTTGAGCACAATAATTTAGGCTGACACAACGGTGCAGTACTGAGGGAGTGCAGCGCTGTTAGGGATGTGGCCTTTTGATATGTTAAATTGAGGCCCTGTCTGCTCTCTCAGGTGCACATAAAAGATCTCACGCTACTATTTTGAAGAGAAGGGCTTCATGGGATATGTGGAACATTCCTTGTTCCAGTCCTACTCCGGCCCCCTCCCACAACTCTTTCTCCGGTACATCGATGATTGCTTCAGTGCTGCTTCATGCTCTCATCTGGACCTGGAAAAGTTTATTAATTTTGCTTCCAATTTCCACCCCTCCATCATTTTCACATGGTCCATCTCTGACACTTCCCTCCCCTTCCTTGACCTCTCTGTCTCAATTTCTGGTGATAGAATGTCCACCAATATTCATTACAAGCCTACCGACTCCCACAGCTATCTTGACTACAGCTCCTCACACCCCGCTTCCTGTAAGGACTCCATCCCATTCTCTCAGTTCCTTTGCCTCCGTTGCATCTGTTCTGATGATGCCACTTTCCAAAACAGTTCATCTGACATGTCTTCCTTCTTCCTTAACCGAGGTTTTCCACCCATGGTGGTTGACAGGGCCCTCAACCGTGTCCGGCCCGTCTCCCGCACATCCGCCCTCACATCTTCCTCTCCCTCCCAGAACCATGATAGGGTCCCCCTTGTCCTCACTTATCACCCCACCAGCCTCCGTATTCAAAGGATCATCCTCTGCCATTTCCACCAACTCCAGCATGATGCCACCACCAAACACATCTCCCCTTCACCCCCCGGCGGCATTCCGTAGGGATCGTTCCCTCCGGGAAACCCTGGTCCACTCCTCCATCACCCCCTACACCTCAACCCCCTCCCACGGCACCTTCCCATGCAACCGCAGAAGGTGCAAAACCTGCCCCTTTACTTCCCCTCTCCTCACCGTTCAAGGGCCCAAACACTCCTTTCAAGTGAAGCAGCACTTCACTTGCACTTCCCTCAATTTAGTCTACTGCATTCACTGCTCCCAATGCAGTTTCCTCTACATTGGAGAGACCAAACGCAGACTGGGTGACCGTTTTGCAGAACACCTTTGGTCTGTCCGCAAGCATGACCCAGACCTCCCTGTCGCTTGCCATTTCAACACTCCACCCTGCTCTCATGCCCACATGTCCATCCTTGGCCTGCTGCATTGTTCCAGTGAAGCTCAACGCAAACTGGAGGAACAGCACCTCACCTTCTGACAAGGCACTTTACAGCCTTCCGGACTGAATATTGAGTTCAACAATTTTAGATCATGAACTCTCTCCTCCATCCCCACCCCCATTCCGATTCCCCTTTTTCCAATAATTTATATAGATTTTTCTTTTCCCACCTATTTCCATTATTTTTAAATGTATTTCCATCCATTGTTTTATCTCTACCTTTTAGACTATTCGATCCCCACCCCACCCCCACTAGGGCTATCTGTCCCTTGCTCGTCCTGCTTTCTACCCTTAATGTCACCATTAGCACATTTCTTAGCTAATATCACCACCGTCAACACCTCTTTGTCCTTTTGTCTGTGACATCTCTTGGCAATCTCCACCTATCACTGGCCCTCTATCCAGCTCTACCTGTCCCACCCCCCCCCTTAAACCAGCTTATATTTCACTTATTTTCTATTTTTCCTTAGTTCTGGTGAAGAGTCATACGGACTCGAAACGTTAACTGTGTTCCTCTCCGCAGATGCTGTCAGACCTGCTGAGCTTTTCCAGGTATTTTTGTTTTTGTTTCGGAGTTCTTCCTGGTTTCCTGGCCAATAATTATCCCTCAACCACATAGATTATTTGACTTTGTGTGGGAGCTTGCTGTGCACAAATTGACTGCTGTGTTTCCTACAGTGGCCACACATCAGAAGTACCTCATTGGTTGCAAAGCACCTTGGGACGTCCTGAAGCCATGAAAATCACTGTTAAAATGCAAGTCTTTCCCTTCTCTTCCATTAAATCCACCTCTGTCTATTCCCTCTAGCACCTATCCAATTGCTTTTTGAAAGTTATCATTGAATCTGCTTCCACCGGTCTTCCAGGCAATACATTCCATTTTAATCATCCTGGAGATGTGAGTGTCGCTGGCCAGGCCTAATTCATTTAGGCTAGACTTTTTTAGAGAGAGTCAACCACATTGCCATGAGTCTGATTTCCTCCTCTGAATTAGTAAATCAGATGGGTTTTTAAGTACAATCTGGTGGTTTCATGCTTATCATTACTGAACCTATTCCAGATTTATACATAAATTGAATTTTATTTTTCCCATCCAGAGCCGTGGGACTCGAGTCTCTGGAATACTCGCCCAGTAACGTTATCATGATGCTACTTACCCTTCAGCCAGTGGAAATATTCTCCTTATTCACTCCATAAAAATCCTTTATGATTTTGAACGCTATTAAATCTCTGCTGTCAGGAAACAATTCTGGTTTCTCTAGTCTCCTTATGTAACTCAGATCCCACGTCCCTAGTACCAAATTTGTGAGAATGTGAACTTTGCAAGAAGAACAAACTGTAACCAATGTGCAAAGAATATGCAAAGCCAACATTTCTTACAGTTTGCATACTGTAGCTGTGTAGGGAAATGTTTCAACCAATTTGCACACAGCAAGATCCCAAAAACAGCAAGTGAGATGAAAAACCAGCACATCTACATGCGCTGGAGTTGGTTAAGTGAGGAATGTTGACCAGGGCATTGGCAGGGCACCCAGCTCTTCTTTGAATAGAACAGAGCTGGACCTCAGTTTAATACTTCGAAGAAAGACTCCCCTGACAATGCAGCATTCCTTCGGCCTGAATTTTCAGCTCGGCGGGTAGGCCCGATCGGCAGGTAGGCCCGATCAGCGGGTAGGCCCGGTCGGCGGGTAGGCCCGGTCGGCGGGTAGGCCCGGTCGGCGGGTAGGCCCAACCGGCAGGTAGGCCCAACCAGCGGGCTCGGGAGTGGCTGGGAAACGGACCACCGACCGTGATCAGCCCCTGACCGCGATTTCACGCTGCCTGGCCGATTACTAGCCAGCCGGTCTGAAACGCGCGCTGTAATGCTCAGCACTGCCCGGGTGGGGGGGCGAGAAGAGGGCGGGCGATGAGTTAACGTGGGCGCGGGGCCAGAGCTGACAGAAATCCCCCTGTAGGCAGAGAGCTGCCTCAGGGAGCTGAAGACCTGAAACAGCAAAAATAAAGGTTTAAAAGGCTGAAAAAAGTGTCTATGCGTCATAATCAATCACCAGAAAATTTAGCTAATGAAAATGCTGTCCACAGATATTTATTTATATTTTACTTCATCACGGAAATCTCATCCCGCCCGTGGATGAGGTTTGGTGAAAAATGCAAAGGCCGCCTGGCTGATTCGCCCGTCCGCCAACCATAAGGTTGGGTGGTCAACGTGAATTTGGAGTCAGTTGCATCGTTAATGGGCTTAATTGCTCTCTTAATTGTCGGCAGGCACACTTCTGACTTATGCGCGCGTCCACTGACCGAAACATCGCACGGGCGCGGGATGATGTTGGGACGCGTGCCTGACATCATCGCGCGCTATTTTACGTCCAATCCGGTCGGATGCGGGCCTGCCCACAAGGCGTAAAATTCAGCCCCTCGTTTTTTTTGGTGAAAACAGCCTAGACTATGCACTCATTTCCAATTTCAGCCGCATGGTTTCAGCGTCAAGTAATCCCAGGTCATGCACAGTTCAGTTCGATCGAGTTAAGTTCCCTCCTAACTGCCCCAACAATGAGCCTTAGTATTCAGGCCTATAAACACCCTCCTCATTACCAGCCTAGTATTTTTCTGATTCCCACACCAGCTACACAGTGCTCTGAGTAAAATTGTCATGTAAGTGCCTAATGAGTGCAGTTTTGTGCTGTTCACCCATGGAACTGGGCAGAATCTGTCCAAAACCATTTCACGTAGGACTCATAAAACTAATGAACAGCGCTGAAGTTAAAGGAAATAAAAATCAGGAGAGATGTAAAAACGAGCTGTTGACTCGCTAACAGCAGATTTATACCACCATGTCCACTGACTCATTAGGAACATTCCATGATTGGTTGGCAATGAATGGAAGTGACTGTTTTCTTCAACTTGATAATTGCAATTTAAATTCCCATTCATTTATTTTAGGGTATTAGTTTGGACAGACCACCTATCAACATCCTTGGGATTACCGTTGACCAGAAACTGAACTGAACTAGCAATATTAATACTGTGGCTGCAAGAGCAGGTCAGAGGCTAGGAATCCTGCAGCGAGTAACTTACCCCCTGACTCCCCAAAGCCTGTTCACCATCTACAAGGCACAAGCCAAGAGTGTGATGTAATACTCTCCACTTGCCTGGATGAGTGCAGCTCCAACAACACTCAAGAAGCTTGACACCATCCAGGACAAAGCAGACTGCTTGATTGGCACCCCATCCACAAACATTCACTCCCTCCACCACCGGCAGACATTGGCAGCAATGTGTACCATGTCCAAGATGCAGTGCAGGAACTCACCAAACCCACAACCACTACCATCTAGAAGGACAAGGGCAGCAGACACATGGGAGCACCACCACCTGGAAGTTCCCCTTCGAGCCACTCACCATCCTGACTTGGAATTATATCGCTGTTCCTTCACTGTCGCTGGGTCAAAATCCTGGAACTCTCTTCCCAACAGCAATGTGGGTGTACCTACGCCACTTGAACTACAGTGGTTCAAGAAGGCAACCCATATACACCTCTATCAGGTCCCCTCTCAGCCATCACTGCTCCAAGGAAAGCAACTCCATGTCACATTACCCTTCACAAGGGCAATTATGGATGGGCAATAAATGCTGGCCTAGCCAGCGAAGCCCACATCCCATGGATGAATAGAAAAAACTGCTCTTGTTAATGGTTAACAGTGGTAGTGGATCACTCATGTGTGATAATGATGGCACTGGGCTAGCCCAGTCTTGCCAATCACTGGTCTGTACACTCGATGAGTGACAAGCTGGAGTAAAGGGGCAACTATCACTGCTCATTTTATACCACTACTACCAAGATCACCTGTTCCTTAGAAGCACACTTCAAACATTAGAAGATTTATATGGGATGTTGCCAAGGTGTTACCATGGATAACAAACATGCTATTGGTTGCATCGAAAGAGACATTGTCACTTCATACCAGATGTTATCAATGTGATTATTCTTTACATAGGGAAGCACCAACAGGTCAGTCAGAAGACAAATTGGTCTTTTGGATAACTTCTGGTTTCAAAAGATCCACATGTTCCTATTTTTAATCCTTTTAAATATTTAAGAGATCTAATTTGGAATTGTCCCTTTGTAACCACAGGAATAGGTTTTACAGTTTTATACGTTACATTTCCTCTCTGTGCTATTTTAAGTAGATTAGTGATTGCTTCGCATTAGTACTGTCAGCAATCTGTGCAAACATATTACCTGGTACACTAAAAATAGTCCACAGGGTGAACTAAATCTGCTGGAATTTAAAGGTCGGTGTGAGGCTGCATTTACGCTACAGCTGCGGAATCAGTCTAAAAATATTTTACTTCCCAATAATACGACAGTTATAGGGGTAAGGATTAATCCATGCCAATGCCCAGCTTTGGAAGGTTGAGATCAAGGGCGGGAGTTTTAGCCCCTGTAGGGGGTAAACACAGGGGTGGATGGGCATGAAAACTTGTGCTGCCAACAAGCGTGCTGGATTGACGGCATCATTCCGCACCTGGGTCACTTTCCCACAGGCAGGGTGGGAGTCTGGTAGGGTTACCCATCCCATAAGCAGTGGGAAGCCAATTTAGGGTATTTCAAGGTCACTTAGGCCTATTGTCGGAGGCCAATTGGAATTTTACAGCCAGGCTGCAGCCTGCCCTGAGGTATCAGTGACCAGCGGATATGGTAGATCAGCAGAAAATCCCAGTGGAAGTCAAAGGTTCACATCTTCTTAGGTTACTGTTGAAACCTTTTTTGTTTAATGGGAATGTAATTTTATATAATCTGCAGCAGAAACAATTGATCCATCAAAAGCTTTAAAAAAGCACTCACCCAAGAGAGTGCGATCATATATATCACCCAAGAGACTGTTCCTTCTTAACAGCACCATGGGTGTACCTGCACCAGCCAGATGAGCTGCAGTGGTTCAAGAAGATCAGAGGGACCTTGGTGTGCATATCCACAGATCCCTGAAGGTAACAGGGCAGGTAGATAAGGTGGTTAAGAAGGCACATGGGATACTTGCCTTTATTAGCCGAGGCATAGAATACAAGAGCAAAGGGGTTTATGCTGGAATTTTATAAAAAGCTGGTTAGGACACAACTGGAGTACTGCGTGTAGTTCTGATCACCACATTATAGGAAGGATGTGATTGCACTGGAGAGGGTGCAGAGGAGATTTACCAGGATGCTGCCTGGGCTGGAGGGTCTGAACTATGAGGAAAGATTGGATAGGCTGGGGTTGTTTTCCTTGGAGCAGCGAAGGTTGAGAGGGGACCTGATAGAGGTGTATAAGATTATGAGGGGCATAGATAGGGTGGATAGGAAGGCACTTTTTCCATTAATAGAGAGGTCAATAACCAGGGGGCATAGATTTAAGGTAAGAGGTAGAAGGCTAAGAGGGGAGTTGAGGAGAAATGTTTTCACCCAGAGGGTGGTGGGAATCTGGAACTCACTGCCTGAAAGGGTGGTTGAGTCAGAAACTCTGGTAACATTTAAGAAGTATTTAGATATTCACTTGCGTTGCCATAGCCTCCAGGGCTATGGACCAAGTGCTGGAAAATGGGATTAGTGTAATCAGATCTTTGTTGACCGGCGCGGACATGATGGGCCGAATGGTCTCCTTCTGTGCTGTAAACGTCTACGAGTCTATGAGATTCCCCAGCACCAAGGGGCAATTAGGGGTGGGCAACAAATGCTGGCCTTGCCAGCGATGCCCACATCCCATGAAAGAATTAAAAAGAGTCAGGAGATTGTGGGTTTAAGTCAAGCTCCAAGTCTTCAGTTTGTGATCTAGGTTGATGGTTCATTGCAGTCTTGAGGGGTACGGCATCATTGAAGGTGTCACTCTCAGTTGAGATTTTAAAGTGAGATCCTATCTGTCCCTGATAGAAATGCACATTAAAGATCCCGTGACAATATTTTGAAGGAAAGCAGGTATCCTGCCCGGCACTGATCCCATAAGCAATACCAAAATGGAAATAATACCTTTCTAGGGAAGCTAGATAAGTGCATGAGGGAGAAAGGAATAGAAGGATCTACTGATAGGTTGAGATGAAATGGGGTGCAAGAGGCTTGTGTGGAGCATAAACAGTGGCATGGACCAGCTGGACCAAGTAACCTCTTCCTGTGCTGTAATTTCAACATAATTAAAAAAAAATCAATTATCCGGTCATTCATTGCATTGCTATTTGTGGGATCTTGCTGTGTGTAAAATAACTGCAGCACTTGCCTACATAACAGCAGCACCTGCACTCAAAATAATTAATTCTATGTGAAGCACTGGCCTGTTTCTGAGACACTGGCTAAGAGGAATATAAATCCCAGAGTTATTCTTTTTCAAAACCAATAACCTGGAATGGGTAAACAAATTGTTAAATCTGCCTGAGAGACAAGGTTAACTGTAACAAAGAGATTTCTTATGCAGGGCTGTGCAAAATGGGAGTGAGATAAAGGGACGTATGCAAGACATTATCTACCCCAGTCTGGTATGGGACCATCAATCTTTCATCATTCAAGTTGTTAAGAAAAACTATTGGGTGCTTTCCAAGAGACAGCAAGTCCAGACTTCACTTTTCCATTCTTTCTCCTTTTTATTGGTTCCAATAGTTAGGATTCTGGAGTCAGGCCATTGCAAAACTTGAAAACTCCTCACCTCTAAGCCCTTCTTTCCATCTACAGTCATCAGGCTTTTTAAAGCCAAGCTTATACTCACTAATCACCGAACCTCCCGATCCTCTCTCTCTCTCTCTTTTCCCACTTGGTGGTGTCCTGAACAATGAACTTTGTCCTTTTACTAGATTTCTCAGGGACAAGGCAAAACCTCCACTGAGGCCCATTATCCCTGGCAATGTTCCTGAATGTTGACTTATCACTGAAGTAAAGTGAAACCTTGTACCCCCTTCACTTCAAATCTCTTTTCCTTTCTCACGCGATTGCTCTCCCGTACTCTCTCTGGTAGGAAGCACTGTACGTTACCACAATGTTGTCCCCTGCCAACCCCAACATATCAAATCACAATAATTAAACTACTACTTCCAGCATTTAAAATCTTAACTTAGTGGCAGATTTATTGTTATTCCAGGACTTCTGGAGAACATTCATTGGAGTTGCCAACACCAGGCAATTAGATTCTGTGACCACAAATCCATTGATTATATACAGTTGAATTTCATTTCTGTCTGGTCGTTATTTCTTCATACCTGCGAGGAAGTACGATGTTGTGATGGACAGTCACTGATCAGCACTTTCGCAAGTGGCTTTCTTCATTGTAAACCGAGCGGGCAGAATTTTACGCCTAGCGGATGAGCGCGCGCCTGACCTGATTGGGCGTGAAATCGTGCAGGATGGCATCCCAACGTCATCGCCCACTCGCGTGATATTTCACTCGGCGGGTGTGCATAAAAGTCGGAAGTGCGCCCGACAGCAATTAAGAGGGTAATTAAGCCCATTAACGGCGCAATTGTCGCGATTTTTCGTGGCCCGTCCAACCTTACAGTTGGCGGATGGGCAATTCGACCAAACGGCCTTTGCATTTTTCTTCAAACCTCATCCAAGGGCAGGATGAAACCTCCGTTAGGAAATAAAATTAAAAGGAATACCGGAGACAGCATTTTTTATGAGGTACGCTTTTGGGTGCTCGATTGTGATGGATGGACATGTTTTTCCGCTTCATTTCATTATTTGCAGCTCCCTGAGGCGGCCGTCTACCTTCAGGAAGCTCTCTCGCTGCGCTCACCCGCGCCCGTAGTGACATCATCACCCGCCCTCCCCGCCCCCCCCAACCTGGCAGCGCTGAGCTTTTCAGCGCACGTTTCAGGCCAGCCAGCATTAAATAGCGGTTGGGGACCGATGGCAGGCGATGGCAGTCCGTTTCCCGGCTACTCCCGGGCCTGCCAATCGCCTGCGCCCGCCTGCCAAGGGTAAAATTCAGGCCAGTGAATGTTGCTCAGTCTTATCCCCTCCCAATGTCCACATATGTGCACATACTTCCAGCAGGGGTCACTGGATCACCATCAAGCGTGGGAACATTGTCAAATGTTTGCCTTCTAGTCTAGAGATACTGAGGCCAGTATTAGCAAATTTGATACAGACAGATCAAACCTGGGATTACAATCCACATCAAGGGAGATGGTAGTACGATAGTAATGTTACTAGATTAGCAATCCAAATGCCTCGACTAAAGCTCCAGAGTCCAGTTCAAATTCCATCATGGCAGCTGGGGGAGTTTAAATTTAATTAATAAATCCATCATAAATAGTCTCTTTAATAATGATCATCCAACTACTTTTCGTAAAAACCCACTAATGCCCTTCAAGGGAGGGAATCTGCCGTCCTTACCTGGTCTGGCCTACAGGTGACTCCAGACTCATAGCAACGTGGTTGACTCTTAGCCCTCTAATATTGCCAAGCAAACCACTCCGTTGTGTCAAACTGCAATAGAAAATAGCGCTATAGATGTACCCACGCCACATGGACTGCAACGTTTCAAGGAGGTGGCTCACCCATCATCTTCTTCAGGGCAGTTAGGGATGGGAAATAAATGCTGGCCTAGCCAGTGATGCCCACATTCCAAGAACAAATAAAAAGAGCCCCTGGTGTCACACAGATCCCTGTTGAGATTGTTGTTGCACTCTTGCTTTTCTGTTCACGTGAAGAGGTTTTAGCAGTTCTTCAGCATAAACATGGCATCATAATTTATAAATCACTGGTTAGGTTAGGCCCTGTTGCTCTTTTGGGTGCACACTTTAGGAAGGATGTCAAGGCCTTAAAGATGGTGTAGAGGAAGTTTATATCAATGGTACCTGAGGAACTTACATTATGTAGAGAGACTACAAAAGCTGTGATTGTTCTCCTTCGAGCAGGGAAGGTTAAAGGGAGATTTAATAGAGATATAAAACATAAATTTATGAAGGGTATTGAGCGAGCACGAGGTGAAACTGTTTCCATTGGCAGGTGGGTCATTAACCTGAGGACACAGATTCAAGGTGAAAGAGAAAAAGAACCAGAGGCGAGATGAGGAGACTTTTTTTTTTACGCAGTGAGTAGTTGTGATGTGGAATAGTAACTTTCAAACGGGAATTTGATAAATATACTTGAAAAGAAAAGACTTGCAGAGCAATGGGGAACGGGACTGACTGAATAGCTGATGGGCCAGATGGCTGAGCTGTATGAATCGAAGTAAGGGTGCAATCTGAACTTTGACAACGTGAAAGTCAAGAGGTGAGAAACCAATTCAACACATTAATCTCAGATGACTTGAGCTGCTAGCTGAGTGCAGTATAACTCCAATCTGGTGAGCATAGCCAAACTGTAACAGCTCACAGGAGCCTCAAGTGAGTAATGCAGGCACCAGTTGAAGATGTCCTATCTTTTGCACAATGCGGCCAGGCCTTCATTGGAGGAGAGCTCAGGCTGCAGGTAAAAACTATCTTTAAGTACTAATACTTGTCATCAATTCAGCCTCTGCAGATTTCTGAATTTCTAATAATTACATGTGTTCTCCTTGCAATGTGACAGAGGTGTTAATTAAGACAACAGCCCGCTTAATCTTGAACTAATTACTTCTGATCCTAAACACACGCTAATTACCAAGCTCCATATCTTATCTCACTTCTCTTTCCAATGTAATTTAGAAGTGACAATTACTAATTGTGCTACCCAGAGTTATAATACTCCTGTTCGGCTAGTTATCTGCAAACAGGTCACCGCAGCATACTTTAGAAAGGAAAACCTCGTGTTTTTATTGCAACTTATCTGGCCTCTCAGGATATCCAAAGCATTTCACAATTAATAATGTCGGGGGGCAGTGACTGCTGTGATGTAGGTAAATATGGCAGCCATTTTGTGCACAGCAACAGCCCACAAACAGACTGATGGGGGAGCGTGGGCGAAGACACCCTACCCTTCGATTGGTGCCATGGGATCTTTCACACTGGCCGAACAGGCTGGACAAACCTTGGTTTTAATGTGTTGAATAAAAGGGTTTTAACACAAAATGTTGCTCTCAGTTATGAAGTGGACTGACACTGTGACCTCGTCCACGGTAACTTATTGTGAAACATGCCGTACAAGATGTTTGAGATTTAATTGGAAATAAATGAGTTGAACAAAACAGGCTATTTTCAATATTTCAGATAGTGGAAAGATTCACAGGGTGATTAACAGTCTGGAGTGGACAATCCTCACATGCTCTTAACCATCTTTCCACCAGCCCAGAATGGATGGCTAGTATCTGCACAGCGAGATGGTTTGATGGGTTCCCGCAAACCACACACTTGAGGGGTGGGGAATGCGAGTATCCCTTAGAACTCCAACCCAGATTCCCAGGCCAGAGTTTCAGTCTCTCCTTGCCGAGTTTGTTTGGTGAGGGGTTTGAAACCTATGGTCTCTGACTCAGAGGTAGGAATGCTACCATTGAGCCAAAGGCTCTCTCCCTAACCAAGTTACAATATTATTTTGCATTGTGGCCAGAGGGATCCTTAACAAAAATAATATTTGTACTCTTCCAGCTTTAAAACTGAGCAGAACCAGAAACCCACTGCAGATTCCAGCAGTGCTATAGCTACAGGAAAGGCTGGAAGTGCACAGCAGGCCAACCAGCATCTGGAAGAGTAAAATTGATTTATATTTTGTGAAAAATTCCTCAGAATTCCCAACTTAAACGTTAACCTGATCTTTCCAATTTACCAGAGGAGAGGCTAAACTGAGGCCCTGACTACTCTTTCAAGTGGATGTATAAAATCCCATGGCACTATTTTGAAGAAGAGCAGGGTAATTCTCCCCAGTGTCCTGGCCAATATTTATTCCTCAATTCAGCAACACAAAAATAGGGTTACCAGGTCATCCATCTTGCTGCTGTTCGTGAGGTCTTGCTGTGCACAAATTGGCCGCTGCCTTTAATACATTATCACAGTAATGTGGTATATCAATACACTTTAGCAGTAGTTAATTGGCTGTGATTTAGGACATCCCAAGTTCACAAATGGCGCTATACAAATGCTAATATTTTCCATTTTTACTTTCTGCACTGGGTGAGATGGTTCCAGTATTTGAAGTTTTCTTTTAGCTTATCTGGTAGTATAATGAACACCATTATTTATTTTATATTCAAAAATTGACTGCATATCATGTCATTGTGTTGTGTCCACCTCTGACTGCAGCCTATTGTTACAGACAGAATTCGTGTGGCCCCTTTCGGCCCATAGTCAGGGTGTTTATGTGTAAGGTGTATTTATTTCCTTCACCTCAGAGTGAATTTTCCTGATTTAAAATAAATTCCAGCAGTAAGCTTTTTGGTGACTTTTAAAAATAAAAAATATTATCACTCACTTTCCCCAACTGTTTAAAATGCACCACCTCAATCACTCGTCTCCCTCGCACTTTCACACACGCAAAGATTATGAAGTTAAAGTTTTAATTATAAAAATTGAATTTATGTTGAGCAGGCCTGATGTCTTCTTATTTGAGTTGACACTTTAGTTGGAGTGAAGATCTTTTAGAAATAAAGGATTCTCATGAAGCTGCAAAGCTTCTTGTAGAAGAATAGCCGGGAGATTAGTTCTCAGGTGGACTTGGAAACTGGAACAATTTCGTGAAAGAATAATAATTTTCATAATATTTTTTCTGGTTTATTGTGAAGTAGGCTTAGGGATGTAAGTATAGCTGGGTTTGTCTGTCTGTGTATGATTTAATTACATTTGAAGTCAAGCAGACTGCAGGTTTAAATCATCAAAAGGAGCTAGGTGCTTGACATGCTAATGAGTAAACATAGATGCTGGCTCAGAATGTAAGGTGTGAAGGGAATTTGCATTTTTAGATAAGTGAAGAGATTTGGATTTCAAAGGGATTTTAGTCTGTTTACAGCTAGCCAGATAAGCAAGGCTAAGGAATGTGTTTATTTTTTCCCAAAGGTTACTGGCAATATTGGCAACACGGAAGTTTTATATTATGAGGGAGATACAGTTTCAAAGACATATGAAACAATAGAATTCACATATTAAAAAGAGAGAAACATATATAAAGGAGAATGAAAGGTTATGTGACAGAAGGCCATGTCAGATCTAAAAGGAATGTGTGAAAAGCCTTAATGAAGCCTCCAGCATCTGTGCTTAAGTCTGCTGCCTAACGGAACTGAAGCTGGAGAAAAGCCATTTGGAATTCTACTGTCTTGCTGAGTCTGTTTTAAACCTAAAATTTATTTCAACCGTTGCCTTAAATGGAGTATAACTGGGGGTCAGCTTAATTAGGAATTTTAGGAGTTATTATAGTAGTAATTGTAGTCTTATGCATGTGCTTGAAATCTTTTATATTCTGTTAATAAATATTTTAATTTTTAATATCTCTAAAAGTCTTGGTGGACTTATTACTTCTGAATTCAGTGCACACATCTCGTAATAAATACAAGTTGAAAAACCGTTGTGATAGTGTGACCAAGTTTCCCTTGTGGATTTGGTCTGCCTGGCACACATCACCTGCCACGTCACAACAGCAAGTACAGTACCTTGGCGGCATTAGAAGACTTTTAGCTAAGATGGTTCAGCTGTTTATAAGACCATAAGACATAGGAGCAGAAATTAGGCCATTCGGCCCATCGAGTCTGCTCCGCCATTCAAACATGGCTGATAAGTTTTTCAACTCCATTCTCCCGCCTTCTTCCCGTAACCTTTGATCCCCTTACCAATCAAGAACCTATCTATCTCGGTCTTAAATACACTCAGTGACCTGGCCTCCACAGCCTTCTGTGGCAATGAATTCCATAGATGTTTCAGATGTTTCTGGTGTTTCAGATTTTTCTCACTGGTAAATTTGCTTTGTTCAGGTTGTACTGCTGTCCCCAAAAACTAGTTTCAGTCACATGACTGCAGGATTAACACTTCTGGGGTCCAGACCATCACAATGTAATGGCAGTTGACAATGGTCATTCATTCTTATATCTGCCCCAACTTGAACTCAAATATTCTCCCTTGTTCAGAGGCCAACAGTTTAGAGGTCCCATATTCCTCCAATGCTGGTTTACCTTCAAACAATGGGATGTGTAAACTTCATGGGCAGAATTTTACCAGTCGGTGAGCGGGGGGGCGGGGCCCGCTTGCCGACGCGCGGTGACGTCGGGGGAACTCCCGACGTCACCGCGCCAGATTTGAATTTTCAGGAAGGTGGGAGTGCGGCAAAATCAGCTGCACGTCCGCCAACCTGTCAATGGCCAATTGAGGCCATTGACAGGGCCAATTAAGTAATTAAAGGACCTGCCTGTCCAACCCAGGGGCCCCGTTGGTGCCCAGAAAAAACATGAAACCTCATCCACGGGCAGGATGAAGTTTCATGTAGGCTTTTAAATATTTTAATAAAGATTTGGTAAAAATTATGGACATGTCCCAACCCATGTGACTTTGTCACATGAGGGGACATGGAAGGGAATTTTTTTATTTCTATTTTTAATATTTTTGAAAGTAGAGGTGATTTCTCTGGGGCTGCGCTTAGTCTCAGGGAGATGAGTGCGTTATTTTGTGCGCATGTGCGAAAGAGCGCACTCTCAATTTTAGGAATCCCTCCCCCCCCCCCCACCCGCCACCACCCCCCCACCCCCCCACCCCCCCGCCACCCGCACAGGGAGCAGGTAGTGCTTCTGTGCGGATGTCACGCTGGACGGGTCTTAATTGGCCCGTCCACATAAAATGGTGCCGCTCCTCCAATCGGAAGTGCGCCCGCAACGCGCCCGCCCATCAACTCCCCCCCCCCACCCCACCCCCCACCCCCCGCCCCCCGAAGGGGGAAATTCAGCTCCATAGGTGGCTGCAAAGTTCCCTTATTCAGGCCCATGTTTAACTAAATATTGACCAAACAATCAAGTACTGTTCACATTTTAAATGTTCATAGTCATTTGTTAAGTTGCAGCCATTTTAACAGGTTTTATGCCGCTTTCACAAAGTATGACCTTACGGCCTGTAATATCCAATATCCTCATTCTTGTACTGAGCAAGACACTGTGTGCTGTGACAGTGGACGCAAGGGCTCCCACAGCAGAAATATGGTACCTCCCAAACCACGGGGGCCACCATCCTTGCCCCGCACTTCACAATCACAGATCAGTTGATCGTTGAAAGATCCTTTCAACTCCCTTCCAACACTTCCCTTTCCTGCCCTGCCCCTGTGCCACTTGATAAGGCGAGCACAGCTGCAAACTCGCAGCCCCTAAAAAAAAATGGAATACAGATGTTCAAAGCCTTTGAATTTATGACCTCTTTCAACAGGCAGACAGGAGAGATGTAAATCCTGTCAGTCTGGGCTGCATTGATGTGCATGTTCCAGAGATGAAAGATCAGATTAACCTTCCTTCACCAGGATAAGCAGGCAAAGAAAACAAATCTAACGTCTTGTAATATTTTTTGCCTTTTTAATTAATTCTTCAGTCTAGAAATGAATCATTTTTAAAAAAATACTTCTTAATTTGGTGATTAATGATAGGTTGGTAATGAATGAAAAATTGCTACAATGCTGGACTGACATTAACACGATTTCTCAATTCAAATACCTAGTGATTTGTTCAGCTCACACAAGGCCAAGGCTGCAGAGGGTTCTGCATTGAGTGTGTTGCTGTACAGTGTGTTCATACAGTGCCCAAGGTGAAATAACAATATTTATGCTGATGGAGCAGAGAGGCGAGTTAAAGTGCAAACTCAGCCTTGAGGAATTGTCTAAAGCCAACAAAGGCTGCCATTGCCTTTCAGCAGGTTATCCTTCAGTGAGGTTAAAACTCTGTCGCCCACTATCCTCCGACAAGACCTGCTTCCTCCAGTCCTTTATTTAAAAATTCAATTACAGGATGTGGGTGTCACTGGCAGGGCCAGCATTTATTGCCCAATCCCAATTACCCTTGAGGATGTGAAGGGGAGCCATCTTTTTCGAATGCGGTTTGTTAGACCACTTCAGACGGCAGTTAAGTGTCAACCACATTGTCATGTGCCTAGAGTCACGTGTAGGCCAGACTGGGCAAGCACAGCAGATTTCTTTCCCTGAAGGACATTAGTGAACCAGATGGGATTTTTTTAACAACGTCCTGATAGTTTCCTGGTCGCCATTATCAATACTAGCTTTTTAAATTCCAGATTAATTGAATTAATTGAATTTAAATTCCCCAGTTGCCATGGTGTGATTTGAGTCTCTGGATCATTGGTTCAGGCCTCTGATATATTAGTTCTGTAACATAACCACTATGCTACTCTACCCTAAATATCTTGTGTAGTCCTCCTGCACCTCCACTTACTGACTTTTTCCTGGATTCCATAGCCTTATCTTCATTTACAAATCCTTCCATTGCCTGGTCCTGACTTTACCACTGCAAATTCCTTATCCTCCATGCTCCCAACTCCTCTCCATTCCTCTCCTTCCCATTCTGCCATCCATGAAGCAGTTGTCATCAATCTTAAGCCTTCTTTCTGAAACTCCTTCCCTTGCTAACTGCACCCCCCCATCCCCTGCCCAAACGTCAGAAATATCCTCAAAGCCCTTGACCATTCCTTTGGTCAGCTCCCTAATTCTTCTCAGAAAGATGTTAGAAGGTCCCAAGATACCATTCACTAGAAGAAAGTCTAGCCCATTCCACCTGGTTTCTCATTTGGTTGCCAGCTGCCAGGATTCCCTTGGAGTCTTCAAGAAATAAATACCAAACTCCACTGCTGCCACTAAAAGTGTATAAAATTAAAATTAAGTCAACAAAATTATGAGGGGTCAAGATAGAGTGCAAAGGAAGGCCCTATTCCTGTTGGTTGAGGGGCCCATAACCAACGGGTGTAGATTTAGGGTAAAATGTAGAAGGATATATGGAGGATTCAAAAGGAATTTTTTTTCACCCAGACATTGGGCAGAATTTTGCCCTCGGACAGCCGACCCTCGTCACTGAAACAGGGCCCGCCGCCGTTTTGAGTGGGTGGGCCAGTTAAGGCCCACCCAGCGGCCTGCCCGACAGGAAGCGCTATGCGGGGTGGGGGGGGAGGGATTCCCCATCTGTCTAAGTGCGCTCTGTCACGCATGCGCACGAAAGAGCGCACTGCTCCCTGAGGCAAAGTGCTGCCTCACAGAGATTCGTGACAGGTCAGTCAAGTGTAAAAACAGAAACATTAAAAAATTATTAACATGTCCCCTCATGTGACAATGTCACACGAGATGGGACAGGTTAATAAAAAACACATAAACTTTATTACTTTTTTACAAAACGGACATGAAACTTCATCCCGCCAGTGGATGAAGTTTCATGAATAATCTGGAGCCCGCTGGGGCTCCTGGCCTGTCCGCCAGCCTTAAGGTTGGACGGGCAGGTCTTTAATTACTTTAGTTAGCCTGTCGATGGCCTCAATTGGCCATTGACAGGTTGGCGGGTGGACAGCTGATTTCGCTGTCCGCCCGCCTTCCTAAAAATTTAACGGGACTGGGATTCCTCCCAATGTCATCCCGTTCCCCTTGGCGAGCGGGCCCCGCCCCCAAATCGCCGAGGGGAAAATCCGGGCCAGTGGTGGGGATCTGGAGCTCATTGCCTGAAAGCGTGGTAGAGGCAGAAAGCCTCATAATATTTACAGAGTACTTGGATGTGCACTTGAGGTGCCGTAAACTGCAAGGCCATGAATGAAGAGCTGGCAAGTGCGATTAAGTTGGATAGCTACTTGTTGGCTGGTGTGTATACAATGGACCAAATCATCTCCGTCTGTGCTGGAAATTTCTATCATTCTATGAAAATCCAGGCATTAAAATTGTGTTTTCTGTTAATTTTTGTTGAACACTTTTTGTTGATTGGTTAGAAAAATATCAGACATGGGAACAAAGGCTGTTTGGCAGACGGTCAAGAATCAACCAATCCAGGCGATGAAGAAGCTATTCACTTTCTGATTGGCGTATGAAGGACGAGCAGAGAGAAAAAAGATCTCCTGTTGGGGGAAAAAAAATCCCTGCACTTTTTTCATTTGGTGCAGTCAATTAATTACTGAGGACAATATCAAGAGGCCTAGGACAATGACAGAAAATGCTCATTAAATTCTAATTTATCTCTCTGTTTGACAAACAACATCAACTGAATTTCTCTTCATCACAGTTTTCTTTACTTAAATCATCTTGCCTTTTATGCCTCATTCAATCACAATTCAAAAAGTTATTGCATTACAATGAAAGCTTTCTCAATGCAAGGGCAAAAATAGCCCTTGGAGAAAAGCAAAATCATCACCAAGGACGACATGGTACGAACTCACCATTTTCGGTATCTAGGATCCAAGAGACGTTCTCTCCAGACACTGCAGCTTTGTAATTCGAGGGAATGTGTATCTCATCTAAACATTGGCAGCAGACAACAAACCCATTCTATTCTCCTCTCTCTTTCTGACACACATGCATGGACACACACTGACTGTTGTGGCGTTATTGGCTGAAAAACCAGAGAGAGGATTGAATGGCTTCCTATCACTCCAATGTAGGTCAATTGGTAAGCCAATCAAATTCTTCCTAAAGTGTCTCCTCCTTTCCCCCCCTCCCCCGAAAACACCACCAGTACCCAAAGTGGATATTAAACTTTTGTAAATCAATGATTACAACTCAGTTGGAGTATTGTGTCCAATTCTGGGCACCACACTTTAGCATGGATGCGAAGAAAGGGTGGTGGAAGCAGAATCGTTAATGTTTTTCAAAAGAGAATTGGGTAAATGCCTGAAGGCAAAAAAGTTTGCACAACTATGGGGGAAGGGCAGGTGAGTGGGATTAATTGGGCGACTCTTTCAAAGAGCTGCCACAGGCACAATGGGCTGAATGGCCTCCTTCTGTGCTGTATTATTCTATGATCTTATAAGATCATAAATCAGTCACTTTTGGCCACTGTTGAGCAAAGTATTTGAAACGGCGCAGGGAAATCAGCCTGACCAGTGTCCTGTGTCACCACCTGGATGGTGTGAGTGTAAACCGAGGACCAGATTGAACTTGTCTTTGCCTATTCAAACGCTGTCACAGTTCAAAACTAAATCACACAGATCAGAAACACCTTGGTTTAAGGGTGGTTTTTGTTCAGTTACTTGGCACTATAATACCACTAGGACACAGGGCAAGAGAGCAAATTAAATCACTCTGGGTGTCAGCCCCTGATACCAGGTCCCTGTGGACAGTGCTCATTGGATATAGACAGGTCAACAACTGCAACAACAGCTTGCATTTAGTTAGTGTTGTTCACAGTGCAGTGTAAAGTGTCCCGAGGTACTTCATAGTCTGATGGGATCTCTGATTTCAAAGCTTGTATTTTTTGGATCATACCCAAGCTGAAAGGGATTTTAGGGAAACTAAAACTAGAGCAGAAACTGAAATGGAAACTGCTCGTTTCTTGGGAAACTGAAGCAAGTTAAGCCAGATAAAAAGACATCTGAGGCCAGTTGATCCAGTGGTTCAGAGCAGGCAGTATGAAGGGACACAAAGGCTGGATCTGGGGGCGAATTGAAGGAAAATAATGTTACTGCTACTGAGGCTTCAGCTATTTTAAAGAAACTGATTGACCAGCACCGGCTATGCAGTGTACAAGAGGGACCCACACTAAAAGACTGTCATGAGCAGAGCTAAGAAGGTTCTAGAAAAGTGCGGCATTGTGGTGAAGGCTATGCCTGTGGACAGGTTGCTTGGGAGCTATAGAACCATAGTAAAGTTACGGTGCCATTCAGCCCATTGTGTCTGCGCTGGCCAAAAAAAGAGGAAAAAGAAACTAGCCGCTGCGCTGTCAGATGAGAGCAGATGATGGCAAAAATCCTTGGGAAAAAAGGGGCTGGAATTCTACCTGAGGAAGATCAGTATCTTGAAAGACTGTGGCTGAAATTGGTGCCATATATAATATAAGTTGGGTGGACTACCAAGTAAGTCTGTGAGATCTATCTTTGTTGCATCTACTATTTAGTGTGTAATTTATAGTTTGTATTGACCACACTTTGCCTTTCAATTCATGTTTAATTTATGTTGATTTTGGCTTGACAAAGTCAAAGTTAGAAGGAGTGTAAGTTTATCCATTGGTTTCCTCGTTGGGGCCATTCAGTAAATTCAGTTCTTTGGGTTTGTTGGTCTCCATGGGGATCATAACAAAAGGAACATTATTAAACAAAACTTGACACTGAGTCACATAAGACAATATTCGGACAGGTGACCAAAAGCTTGGTCAAAGAGGATTGGTTTTAAAGGAGGAGAGGGTGCAGGGTGGTGGAGAGGCTTAGGGCCTGGGTGAATAAAGGCACAGCCAGCATGATGGAGTGATGAAAATTAAAGATATACAAGAAGCCGGAATTGGGAGAGCGCAGACATCTCGGAGGATTGAAGGGCTGGAAGAGGTTACAGAAGTAGGGAGGGCGAGGCCATGGAGTAAGTTTGAAAAAAAGGATGAGAATTTAAAAATCGAGGCATTGCTGAATTGAGAGCTAACATTGAGATAAAAACAAAAAGCTAAAAGCTACTGCGGATGCTGGAAATCCAAAACCAAAACAGAATTACCTGGAAAAACTCAGCAGGTCTGGCAGCATCAGTGGAGAAGTTCTGCCGAAGGGTCATGAAGACTCGAAACGTTAACTGATTTCTTCTCCACCAATGCTGCCAGACCTGCTGAGTTTTTCCAGGTAATTCTGTTTTTGTTTTGAGAGCTAACATTGGTCAGCGAACACAGGGGTGATGGACAAATGGAACTTGGTGCAAGTTAGAACACGGCAGAATTTTGGATTAGCTGCACTTTATGGAGGATGGAAGAATGGAAGCCGGCCAAGAGAACATGGGAATAGACGAGTCTAGATCTAATAAAGGTATTGGGCTTGGCTCATCTGTGATGTTTGCCTAGTTGAACAACCTGATAATGCTCGATGTGTAGCCTGGCACATGAAGGCAATGTACGAGAGGAATACAGCACCAAAGCAACAGTGCAACAGCAAAGAATCAGCCCCTCCAAGACACAAAGGAATGATAAGGGTAGATAAAAAACTCTGATGAAGGGTCATATGGACTCGAAGCGTCAACTGTGTCCCTCTCCGCAGATGCTGTCAGACCTGCTGAGTTTTTCCAGGTATTTTTGTTTTTGTTCTAGATTTCCAGCATCCACAGTATTTTGCTTTTAAAAAATTCAATCTGTAATTTCAGAACAAAAACAGGCCTAGCTGATTCTAAAATAATGATACACTCGAGCTCCCCCCAACCACAGGAAATCCCCAAGAACTTTACAGTTCATTAAATATTTTTGAAGTGTAGTTTTGTAATGTAGGAAACAGGAGAGCCAATTTGACAGTAACAAACTGCCACATGCAGCAGTATCAGGGCTTGATTCTTGGGCAAGTGATGAATATTGGCCAGGACACCAGGGAGATCTCCCCCTGCTCTTCCGCAAAATAGCCCCACGGCATACTTTACAGGAGAGATAGATTTTTAGCTGCCTCCTTCAGTTTCCCACAAGCAACAGAACCACTGACTGAACATTTCCAGAGGAAATTGAGATGAAAGTGTTAGTCCCAGCAATAGGCTCAAACAATCAATCAGCGTACAGTATTCTCTGCATGACTGATTCCGGTGCTGGGAAAAGTGGCTTGAAAGAGTTCAGAGCAGTGGGAGTGGATTGCAACCTAACCCACAGTAATCTGTAGAGTCAGTGCCTCCTGGGGAAGCTGATTTACACAATCTAGTTACTCCAATCTTTCCTCCAGCATTACCTCGAAACTTCCTCCTCAAGCACTCTCGACTGGCTCCCCCCTCTTCCCCTCTCTCTCTCTCTCTCTCTCTCTCTCAGCTCCGGTCTCGGCTCTGTTCTTCCGTTCCGTGAATGTGACACAGACTCAGCCCAGGAATTCAAACGGCAAAAGAAATGGTCGGCACGGTTCCTGGATTCAGACTGCCAAAAAGAAAATAAAAAGTGGCGTGGGCAACAGTGAAGGATGGGTGATACCAGGAATCCACAGATTAATTTCCCCACCTCTGTAAATCCTCCTGTAGATATAAGGGGTGAAGGTGGACCTGGGCGGGAGAGGCAGGATAGGCAGAGTCACTTTTGGTGCCAGTTAAACCACACACTGGTTATTCAATTCCAGTACCTTGGCAGGGTGTACCACATGGGATCCAGTGTGACTCTGCTCATTTCGTGCCCCCATTCCCATCTCCAATTTCACACCCATGCCTTTTGCATGTGGAATCAGGAGATACTGTCAATAAATAGTCCTTTTGCTTGACTTTCTTAAACTTTAAGAACCTATTGTAGTCAGATTAGAGAGCGTCCCATCTCTCGGGATGTAATCCCGTTTAGTGCCCAGTCACTGTATTAAATGGGAGGCCCATTTGTTTTGATGAGCTCACAGGAGTTACTCTGTCCATCTCCCAGAGGCTCAGGCAGGCTTAAACTAACAGACCGTCCCAAAAGCACAATCACTAGTGCGGCTTACTGACCATTTAACTGGTCAATGATGAGCGTCTGACAGAAACGCAAAGAACATCTCAATCACAGCCCAGCAAATCTATACCCTTTCCTGCAGTGGCTGGTCTGCTTTCTGGAAGAAAGAGCTTGCATTTATGTAGCGCCTTTCATGACCTCAGGATGTCTCAAAGCTTTTGAAGAGTGGTCACTGTTGTAATGTAGGGAAACGCAGCAGTCAATTTGCACACAGCAAGCTCCCAAAGAAGCAATGCGCTAATGACCAGATCACCTGTTTTAGTAATGTTGATTGAGGGAAAAATATTGGTCGGAACACTGTGGAGAACACCCCTGCTCTTCTTCAAAATAGTGCCATGGGATCTTTTCTGTCTAACCAAAAGATGGCACCTCCAACAGTGCAGCACTCTCTTGGTGCTGTACTGGAATATCAACCTAGATTTTGTGCTCAACTCTCTGGAGTGGGACTTGAACCCACAATCTTCTCAGAGGTGCAACTGAGTGCGACCCGCTGAATTCCTGCTGACTCCTGGTTTGCTGAGTTTTCATCCTCTGTCAACTTCTCCTGAGCTGTAACTTGCTGCATGCAGCCTCTGTTTCCATGGCTTGTGTAGAACATCATCATCACTCTGCCAGCTCCCTCGATTGTGGAGCGCTCCCAGTTTTGTCTAAATGTTACAATCATGATTTAATCACTCTGTATGTCTGCTCAGTTATACTGGTGCTTTTGTTGTAGGGGCATACCAAACTAGGGATCATTATTATACAAGTTAGTCGATAATAAATTCAATAAAGAGTTAAGGAGAAACTTCAGCATGGTATGAATATGGAACTCTCTACCATATGGAGTGGTTGAGGTCAATAGCATAGGTGCATTTAAGGGGAGAGCTAGATAGGCACAACGAGGGAGGAAGTATTAGAACGATATGCTGATAAGAGTGAGATGAAGTAGAGTAGGAGAAGACCCATATGGAGCATAGACACTAGCATAAACCAGTTGACCTGTTTCTGTTCTGTACATTCTATATGTATGAATGGGAATTCTTTGCTTCTGTGGCTCTTCATCCTCATCACTACCCTCCCTTCCAAAAGCCTCTACTTTCAACCATTTTGTCTTCCCCTTGCCAATCCCTCCTGCTCAGTGTCCACTATCTGCCCTCTTCCCTGAATGGTGTGCTGAGATATCTCTCTACTCAAAGAATGTCACAAAAATGTGCACTGGATTTGACTAAGTCCAAGGGCAGAGTTTTATATCCCGTGGGCATGCACGCGCCCGACCCAATTGGGCATAAAATCGCATGAGATGACGTCAGGCGAGCGCCCCAACGTCATCACAGACTCGCACAACATTTCACTCAGTGGGCGCGTCCAGAAGTCAGCTGTGAGCCCGCCGACAATTAAGCGGCAATTAAGCCCATTTAACGGCACAATTCTCTGCGAGTTTTCATGGCGGACGGGCGAATTGGCCAGCCAGCCTTTAAATTTTTAATGAAACCTCAATCCAAGGGTGGGGTGAAATCTCCGTTAGTAAAGGAAATAAAGAGAAATATCTGGGGACAGCATTTTTATGAGGTACGCTTTCAGGTGCTTGATTGTGAGACATGGACATTTTTTCCCACTTTTTTATGCTTCATCTCATTATTTGCAGGTCTGCAGCGCACTGAAGCAGCCGTCTGCCTTCGGCGAGCTCTCTCGAAGCGCTCAGCCTCGCCCGCGGAGATGTCATCGCCCGCCCTCTTCCCGCTCCCGCCCCGCAGCCATTCCCAGGCAGCCATTAATTGGCCAGCCAGTGTGGAATGGTGGTTGAGGGCCGATCGCAGTTGGGGGCCTGTTTCCCAGCCACTCCCAGGCCGCCAATTGCGTGCGTCCTACGGGGAGAAAATTCAGGCCCAAGTGTTTTTCATTTCAGAACATGTAATAACTTAAAGCAACCAGAGAGTGGCAATGCGGTTACCAAGGCAACCTTGCCTCCAATAATCAAAATTATCTACTTTAATTGTAAACCTACTTTTGTGAATAAAACATCCCAGTCCTTTGTTCTTCTAAAAGCTTCTTTCATAGTCTCATCCCTCACCTGAAACCTTCTTCAGCTGCACTATTGTCTCCTTTCCAAAATTTCCATTGCTTTGCGTCTGTCCAGCTCCCACTCCACCTGCCTTCAGCTGCCTGGGCCCCATGCTCTGAAATTCTGTCCCTAAACCTCTCTGCCTCTCCACCTCTCTCTCTAGCATTAAAGATCATTCAGCCTCACTACCCACCTCAATGGTCATCCTGCCTAATATTTCCTTCTTTGCCTTGGCATCCGTTTGTCTGATTTTGCCTCTGTAAAGCATCTTGGGATGTTTTTCTACATTAAAAGGTACTGTAAAAATACAAGTTGTTGTTTTAGATGGCCCTGGCACATGCTACCCATCCAATCTATCTCTGTCTCTCTTTCTCTGTGTGTCTGCCTCTCTGTCTGTTGCTCATTCTGTATTTCTCTCTTTCCCTCTCTGCTTCTCTTTCATTCTCACTCTATGTCTCTCTCTGCTTCTCTCTGTGTGTTTCTGTGTCTCCACTCGCTCTCTGCTTTTCATCCTGTCTTTCTTTCTCTGCCTCTGTGTATTTGTGTCTCTCTGCATCTATGCGTCTCTCTTTTTCTACATGTCTCTCACTGCCTCTGTCTCTCTTTGCTTGTTTATGTGTGTTTCTCCCTGTATCTCCTCTCTGCCTTGCTGTCTCTCTTTCTCTTTGTCTCTGCTTCCATGTATTTGTCTCCCTCTACATCTTTGTCTCTCTATCTGTATCTCTCTCTGCCCCTCTGTCTGTGGCTCCTATCTCTCTGCCTTTCTGTGTGTGGCTCTCTCTACCTCTGTGTGTTTCTCTCTGTGTATCTCTCTATCTCTCCATGTCTCTCTCTTTCTTTCTCTTTCATTGTCTCCTCTTTACCTCTGTGTATGTGCATCTCTCTCCGTTTCCCTGTGTCTTCTCTTTCTCTGCCTCTGTGTGTTACTCCTTCTCTCTTGCATTTCTCCTCTCTTTCTGTCTTTCTCACTCTCTCCCATCAGGTCCGAGAATTAATTCACTGAACCAGCTTCATCTGCAGCACCTTCATTATCCTGGCAACAGGCTTATCACCAAGGGGAGGGTCCTCTTTAAAACCTGCTCATCAACACCTCCCTTTAAGAGCCCGGGCCCTCTGCTCCACACGTCTGTCAACTCAGCAGCAAGCCTGTCTCTCAATTCTTTAACTTGGCTTGTGGTAGCCAAACCTGATGAATCAGAGATTATGTAGAGAGGCTGTCAAGAGACAATGCATCTACTCTAAATCCTAACCTTCCGCAGTAAGAAAATCCTTCTAAACTTATTACTGTTGGAAAATAATGTTTTCATCCTGTCTGTATTACACAAGCTTTACATCCCTTAGGATAACAAAGAAAAAGCTTGCATTTATATAGCACCTTTCCCAGCCTCCGGATGTTCCAAAGATTTTTGCAGCCGATTAATCTTTTTTTAAACAAGTAACTATTCCCAGCCAGTGGCTACAAGAACAACTTGCATTTCTTTAGCGCTCCTGGGGTACAGCAAAAGACTTGAAAGGCTTCGCAGAACAACAGGCAGGGAAAAGGAAGGAGGGAAAAGGGAAATCAGAAAAGATTTAGGTGGGTGGAGGGGATCGTGCGAGGGAAGAAAGCAGAGTGGAATGGCATAGAAAGAAAGACTTGTATTTATATAGCGCCTTTCGTGACCTCATGAGGTCGCTTCTCAGCCAATGATGTACTTTTGAAATATAGTCACTATTGTAATACAGGAAATGTAACAGCCAGTTTGTGCACAGCAGGATCCCACAAGCAACAATGACCAGGTGGTATGGTAATTGGTACATGATGGTGAGACTAAGGGTAGAGTGACTTAACAAAGTTAGAACTGATGTCAGGAAGTTCCTTCCACAGAGAGTGATGAACACATGGAGAGGACTCAAACGTAGAGGAAAGAAAGGGAAGAGCCTGATATCATTTCAGAGAGAGTTGGATGACGGGGATGGGGGACAGTGGGAGGGGAGTGTGGATGGATGAATTGAATGATCTCCCTTATCTGCACCCTGTGGGCTGTACTTGGGACCTCAATGTCATGACTGACCACCCCTAATCGCAAACCCACCCCCACCACCATCCGCGCACACAGGTTATATTCTGGGTAACACTGTCACTGCTTCAAGCAACACTCAAGAGCTACCCAATGGGAAGGAGCATCTATTGAGAAGCGGCAAAGCAGTAAAATAAATGAGAACCAAATGCAGGGGACGAGCAGGATGGGCTTAATATCCCAGAGCAGCATCGAAACTTGGCAGGGCTGTTTGGGAAGGGGCTGTGAGTGATGGGCCCTTCAAATGCTGGCTAGAGAGATGCAGGGAAGTGTTCCTTTTTATATCGAATGTAGTGTTCTGTTGCTGAGTGTACTGCTGCTATTTATTATCAGGCAGGATGTTGGCCTGTAGTCAGCTACATTCCTGCTGCATAAAAACTGAAGATTTGATATTGGGGATTACGAAAGAGCAGAGTGAAGGTCACCCCTGCTCCGCCAGTCCTTCCATTCACAGATGTTAGAGTCCTGCATTATTCTGGTTCAAAGTGATGTTTGGAAACCTTGCATTGATGTCTGGTAAAGCCATAAGACCGACAGCTTTTAATATTTTTACTACTAGACTCTGTGAAGTTAATTCAATGCCCACTGTGGGACTGAGCTACACAGGTTCAAAAGGTCCCAACTACAACCACCCCTAGCTGCACTGGCTGATGTGAATGTGATGATGCAGTTGTGCCACTGTTAGTGTCACTGTCCCCAGGTTGGGGCAGGAGCTGAAGGGGAGTATCTGTCAGTGTTGCTACTCCTGATTGCTGCCCAAGAGAACATTACAAACGTTTGCGTTGCAGACCACCTCTCTTGGGGAAAACACTGCAGCTGACGGGGCCCATGTGGAGGCAAACACTGAAATTCGGCTCCGCACGCTTCGGGGACCATCTACACCAAACTCCCAATGTCTCAGGTGCCCGGAGGAAGGCCAGAGGTGGCAGAGCTGCAGAGGTTCCCCAGGCACGATCAGCAACAACGTGAGCTGCCAGTTCAGTGGACGTCCATGCCAATCCTTCATCAAACTCTTCAACCACTCACAGAAGCTAATGGCATCATCTACAGCTTGGACACACTCAAACAGAAGGAGTCGACCACAATATGTCCAATGGAGGTGTGTGGAAGTCGAACGATGAGGCTCAGCAGTGATGCCTGCCACAGTCAAATAGGCCACTGACGCACATATAAACTAGTTCCTTCAGGTGAGGTCCTGAAAGGTGGGTGTTTTCTCCCAGAAGGGATTAGCATCATCAGGGAAGCAGAAAGGGAGAAAGAAAAGAGGGACAGAAAAGGGGCGTGTTTACCAGTCTCTTGCTTTTTCCTCTTTAAGAAAATATTTGAATTTATGTAAGAATTTGTTGTTGGAGTTTCTTAGTCACAGAGCAATCCTACCTTTCACCCATTTAAATTGCCAGAAATAGAGAACATCTGGGAACCAAACTATGTATGTGAAAAACATATTGTGGGATCCTGGTCACTTTTGCAACTCCCTGTTCAAGATTCCTGGAGGGAATCATTTCAGTGGGATGATCTTTCTCATACAGCAAGCAGCACTAGGAAAGCCAGTTGTAGCAAAGCCGGTGTCAGTTAAGCCTGTTCCTTTCAGCTCATCTCTGTCCTTTCAGCCTCTCGCTGATTTAGATCTTTCTCCACCCAATTTCCACTACCATCCAGGACGAGCCTGAGTCCGTTGTGTTCTCATCCGAGAGTATAATTGGAACTGAAGACCACCTGAGGAATTCCCCGTATTGTTGCTTTTCCAGCTCAGTCCCACGCTAAACCTGATGAACTGTGTCATTTTGGAGGCAACTAGCAGAACTGAAAGATGGCATTCATCTTTCTTTGGTTAATCTTTTTCCAGCCTGCAGTATCTAGCTGTTGTTCACAGGGCTGACCTTGTACTCTAAACCCATAAACTCTATCCTTAGGCATTCCTGGAGGTTGGAATGTGCTTCAGTAACTGCAGCGCATGGCAACGAATAAGTCACATCTGCCTTGGAGCTGCCAGTCAGAAGCAGTAAATCCAGTGGCATTTATCTCATTGCCTGGCCCCAAGCCAACACTTTGTGGGCAGATACATGTATTTGCATCACTGAGAGAAACTTGATAATGGCAAAAAACTGTGTAAGACAGTGCGCATGGTGAAAGGCCCATTGGAAAAGAGCTGAGTTTGATCCACTTGTCACCCAATGCTTTCCAGCTGGGATTAAGAACAGGAATATGGCAGATACGTATTTCCTCTCCCTAGACTGCGTAAGCCATGGCTCTTTTTTTATTCATTCATGGGGCATGGGTTTCGCTGGCTGGGCCAGCATTTATTGCCCATCCCTAATTGCCCTTGAGAAGGTGGTAGTGAGCTGCCTTCTTGAACCGCTGCAGTCCATGTGCTGTAGGAACACTGACAGTGCTATTAGGGAAGGAGTTCCAGGATTTTGACCCAGCGACAGTGAGGGAACAGTGATACATTTCCAAGTCAGGATGGTAAGTGACTTGGAGAGGAACTTCCAGGTGGTGGTGTTCCCATGTGTCTGTTGCCCTTGTCCTTCTAGATGGTAGTGGTCGTGGGTTTGGAAGGTGCTGCCTAAGGAGCCTTGGTGAATCCCTGCAGTGCATCTTGTAGATGGTGCACACTGCTGCCACTGTGCGTCGGTGGTGGAGGGAGTGAATGTTTGTGGATGGGGTGCCAATCAAGCAGGCTGATTTGTCCTGGATGGTGTCAAGCTTCTTGAGCGTTGTTGGAGCTGCACTCATCCAAGCAAGTGGGGAGTATTCCATCACAATCCTGACTTGTGCCTTGTAGATAGTGCACAAGCTTTGAGGAGACAGGAGGTGAGTTACTCGCTGCAGCATTCCTAGCCTCTGACCTGCTGTTGTAGCCACAGTATTTATATGGCTAATCCAGTTCAGTTTCTGAGTGGATAGTGCTCCTATCTCTGAGTCAGAAGCCTCTGGCTTCAAGACCCTTCCCAAAGATTTGACCCCCTCCAGCGCAGTACTGAGGGAGCGCTGCACTGTCTGAGGTGCCCTCTATCCAATGAGGAGTTAAACCCCATCTGCTCTCTTAGGCAGAACATCCCATGGCACTATTTCGAAGATTTCCACGGTGTCCTCGCCACTATTTAACCCTCAATCAACGCCAGTAATTGGTCATTCATCACATTGCTGATTGTGGGAGTTTGCTGTCCACAAGATAGCTGCCAAATTTCCTACATTTCCTACAGTGACTACACTTTTCTTGTCAAAATAAAGCTGGGTAAGAAAGGAACTGAGCCTTTGATGATGTTTGTTCTGGTGGACCTTTCTCAAAACGGATATGGAGCCTATGCGAACTCTGTAGATAAGTGTGGCTCTCGATTCTGCAAACCTTACACTCATTTTTGCCTACAGGGTGTTATATTTTATGGTATTATCTGTAAGTGTCTGCAAAGAGCTAGGAACTAATTGTATGTGTAAGTGTTCCAGGGGGCCACGTTCCACAGCTACACTACAGACTCATGAGATGTGTAGCCGAACCCCTTCAAACCCGTCCTTCTTTTGTACGGTGCAGCATGGCAAATGTTAAACATAAAGAGCTCTCATCTTTCCAAATTTAAATGTGATTATTACCAGCACGAGGGAGCCAAAAGGCAACAAGATCACATAGCAGAGTTTCAGCCTTGCTTCACATCCTCCATCTTACCCTCCAGTCACATGAGCCATCGGTGTCGTGACATCGGGAAAGGAATGGGTGAGATTTGCACTGTTTGTGACCACACCTTTGCACAGGCTGAACTCCAAGCTGCATTGCTGAATCGGCCCTGTGAATGCATGTATTAAAGTCGACCCTAACAGGAGTGGGTTTGAGCACAGGCCGTTCGCACCTCAGGAACTCTGTCTGAAACCACTAAACTGAATAATACACTGCCAAAGGTCTGCGAACGCTCTGCCAACAATATCTTTGACACAACTATTGTCATTCAGGGAAGCCGGCCTAGTCAGAGATTAAGTTAGAAAATCTTAATAACACAGTCTTAACTGCACAGAGTCAGTTCTGTGGAATCATCCAGAACACCAAAATCCCATAACACCACACTACATCTCCAAGCATCGAACGACAAAAAGCCTTAGTTTCAAGTCATGAATGATTTATTTCCTCAGTAAGTAGCACTGCAGTTCCTCTGGAAGAATGCAGCTAACTAATGCATTGTACTCAGCCCCTGCTCTCTGTACTATGACATTATTCAACCAATTGTGATGTGTTCTTCACAATATTATGGTCATTCTTACACCACTGCCTTAGTGGTCTGCTTGTAACTGACCCAAAGAAGGTCTCAAAATCAAAATGCTACGCAAACTGAATGGCCCCCTGCATGTGATTCTGTGGCTGTAACTATGTGGGGTCTGTAGGAGTGTGTCAACAAGAGTTACTGCCTGCAGGACAGGAAAAGCCTATTTCTGGGGGGTTGGATAAGGAAATACAAGCTGATAGTTTGTTACGGAAAGAACTTGCATTTCTATAGCACCTTTCACAACCTCAGAACATCCCAAAACATTTTACAGCCAATGAAACACTTCTGGAGTCCATTCACTGTTGTAATGTAGGAAATGCAGCAACCAATTTGTGCACAGCAAGCTCCCACAAAAAGCAAGGTGATGCTGACCAAATAATCTGCTTTTGTGATGTTGATTGAGGGATAAATATTGACCAGGACACCGGAGGTAACTCCCCTGTTCTCTAAAACACTCTGATACTGACAGAGGAAACTGGGCCTATCCTCCCTCACCGACTGTGCGCAAAGAAGTTTAGTGTTGTTGTTCTTCAGCTACATTAATTCTCCCAACTATTTGGCTGCATTTAAAGTCAGCCCAGTGTTCCCTGCTCCCTGTGATTCCATAAATAATAAAACACCACAGTCCCCTGCTGATTATCTTGGCAGAGAACAATCATCCCATCTGCGCCTGCATGTCGGAGTCCTGAAATTTATATCAAAAATCAGGATAATGATACATTGTTGGAGGCTTGCATTAAATATGCAATAGTCTGACTAATCTAATCAAATGTGACCTTTCACTCCTCTTGTGTATTGCAAATAACAAGCTTGTTACCAAAGAGAATCAGAGCAGAAATAATTCAAAACCTCTTTACTTTGTAGAAAATTCTAGAATTGATCATTTATTAAACTTAAAAGTTCTTTAAGGAGCTCCAATCTAGTGGCCTTCACTTTAGGCTCCTTGGCCGGGATTTTACAGCCCCCTCTCGGGTGGGACCCCCCCCGCCCCACCCCCACCCCCGGTGGGGAGGCGGCGCCCCAGCCTGAAGTCTATTGACTTGTGGCGGGACCGGAAGATGGCGGTGGCAGCCGGGTGTGGAAAACCCCGCCGTCAGTGTTGGGGTATCATGATTCCCATCTGATGAGGCTGAGGTGACCAGGGATGGACGGAACAGTTTCAGTTTGCCCTCCAATTTTTCTCCACTCCTCTCCTGTAAAACAATGGAACCTGACATTCCTCCGTCATTTCACTCAAACTATGACCCTTCGTGTGCCTAAACAGTGGCTGGCTATTCGACTGCAAAGGGCATCACAGCAGAGTTCAATGGCGTATTCCCTCACGCGGACGATTTCTAGTGGAAGGTGGGTTGCAGGGGGAGTAGGAACCCTGATCTTTTCCCCACCCGCCCCGCTCCCACCCCCGCACACCAAGGTGCTGAGACAAGCTGTAATGTGTCCTCATGTTGCTCACAGCTGAGATCAGTAACTCAGCGCATAGCTAGAGTCAAAGCTGAGGCCTTCTGCAGTGTATGGACAGTGCTGAACGAGGCAGTGTTTTTGCCCACTCTGCTTTTTTGGGAAAGACAAGAAGTAGTTTCTAAATGTACATCAGAGGAGATTCTGAGATTAATAACTTATTATTTTTAAAGGTCATTTTAAAGGTCCAATCAAACAGATTTCCACATTTGGCAAATTGCATCAGTGAATATCAGGAGGCTCGGGGCCAATTATGTATTTTCAGCTTATGCTATGTATCCAATGCTTTAAAGAGGAAATGCTCTACAGAAAGATAACGCCTGAGATTTAGGATGTTGAATCTGTGTGGTACAGTCTAGAGTCCAGCGAGTGGGAGCACCCACTTATAGAATGAATTAAAGAATCAGATAGCACAGAGGGAGGTCATTCGGCCCATCATGCCTGTGCCAGCTCTTTGAAAGAGCTATCCAATGAGACTCACTGCCCTTGCTCGTACCCCACAGCCCTCCAAATGTTTCCTTTACAAGTAGACATCCAATTCCCCTTTTAAAGCTACCATTTAATCTGCTTCCATTATTGCCCTCTCAGGTGGTGCTTTTCCAGGTTGTAGCAATTCATGTATTTTTTTTAATGCCTCAGGTGAAAACCAGGCATTCAGAAATGTTGTTGTGAGGTGAGAGTGACTGCCCTTGACATCAAGACCGCATTTAACCGAGTGTGGCATCAAGGAGCTCTAGCAAAATTGGAGTTAATGGGAATCAGGGGGAAAACTCTCCGCTGGTTGGAGTCATACCTAGCACAAAGGAAGCTGGCTGTGGTTTTCGGAGGTCAGTCATCTCAGTTCCAGGACATCACTGCAGGAGTTCCTCAGGGTAGTGTCCTTGGCCCAACCATATTCAGCTCCTTCATCAATGACCTTTCATCATAAGGTCAGAAGTGGGAATGTTCGCTGAAGATTGCACAATGTTCAGCACCATTCGCAACTCCTCAGATACTGAAGCAGTCCATGTCCAAATACGGCAAGACCTGGACAAGATCCAGGCTTGGGCTGACAAGTGGCAAGTAACATTCACGCCACACAAGTGTCAGGCAATGACCATCTCCAACAAGAGAGAATCTAACCATCACCCTTTGACATTGAAAGGCATTACCATCACTGAATCCCCCACTATCAACATCCTGGGGTTACCATTGACCAGAAACTGAACTGGGCTAGCCATATAAATATTGTGGCTACAAGGGCAGATCAGAGGCTAGGAATCATGCGACGTGTAATTCACCTCCTGACTCCCCAAAGCCTGTCCACCATCTACAAGGCACAAGTCAGGAGTGTGATGAAATACTCCCCACTTGCCTGGATAAGCGTAGATCCGATAACATTCAAGAAGCTTGACACCATCCAGGACGAAGCAGCCCGCTTGATTGGCACCACATTCACAAACATTCACTCCCTCCACCACCGACGCACAGCAGAAGCAGTGTGTACCATCTACAAGATGCACTGCAGGGATTCACCAAGACAGCACTTTCCAAACCCATGACCACTACCATCTAGTAGGACAAGGGCAGCAGATAGATGGGAACACCACCACCTAGAAGTTCCCCTCCAAGTCACTTACCATCCTGACTTGGAAATATATCGCTGTGGCTGTGTCAAAATCCTGGAACTCCCTCCCTAACAGCACTGTAGATGTACCTACACCACATGGCCTGCAGCAGTTCAAGAAGGCAGCTCACCACCACCTTCTCAAGGGCAGTTAGGGATGGGCAACAAATGCTGGCCCAGCCAGCAAAGCTCACATCCCATGAATGAATAAGAAAAAAACTTAAGTACTAGGCTAGGTACATTGGCATAATTTTAACTAGTGCCATTGGGTCTTACATCCACCTGAGAGGACAATCTGAGGTTTTGAATGATTCAATTTCTTATTAAGTAGCATTCCAGTTCCCCTGGAAGAATGTAGCTAACCAGTGCATTGAACTAAGCCTCCTCTTTCTATACTCAACATTATTGATCCAATTGCAATATGCACTTCATGACATAATGATCCTTTTTGCAGCACTGCCTGGGCTATAATGGATTGCTTGTAAGTGACCCAATGAACCTCTCCAAGGTTGGTTATCAAGAGCGAGAGTTAGAGCCAGCAAGACAGCAGGAGAAGCCCATTCTGGGGGCTGTGATAGGAAATGCACATTTCAATCAAAAAAGAATATAGTGTCGTTCACAACCTCAGGACTCCCAAAAAGCTCTTTACAGTCAATGAAATGCAGTCACTGTTGTAAAGAAGGTGGCAGCCAATATGCACACAGCAAGATCCTCCGAATAGCAATGCGATCATGACCAGAAATTACAGGTATTAGAAAAACACACAGACATCACACACACCTTTCTCCCTGTCATTTTACACCGAGTTGTTGCTTGCAGCACAGTGCCCCAGATATTAATCTTTAGGTGGGATTGCCCGATTGTGGAATCCGTGACAAAGAGAAACCTTTGGGCAATAGACAAAATAGTGGTTCTTGTAGCTGAATCTGCCAAGATGAGATTCTCCCATCTGCTCCTTTCCCATTGTCAGAGTGTGAAGTCTGGGGACGAGGTTTTCCAGGTCTCTGCTGAGTCTGTTTACATTGACATCCGCCAAGAACAATGGGATCCCCAGCTGCTCACACAGTCACTGAGAGAAACTCCTGTAGCTCACTCAGCCCAGGTGTCAGTCTCCACCAATTCAATTCTAATGAAAGGTCTGACGTAGACTCGTGATTTCATCAAAATATTTTAGACGAATATCATGCAGGGAAATTTCCTCTCCAGTATTAACCAGTCAGTGAATGCTTCCTCAGTTACCATTGAATATGGAACAATGGAAGTCCAAGGGCGACTGCAGGCTGGAATCTGAAGGGGTTCGGCTACTTTGCTACTTTAGGGGGAGAATTTGCTCCCCGTCAGTTGGAGGGTTGGGGGGGTTTGCGGGAGCGGGCATGGGCGTGCGCGCGGCCGATCGCCACCCGCGATCGACTGGGCACCGCCATTTTATGTGGGCGGGCCAATTAAGGTCCGCCCAGCATGATGCGCGCCCAGTAGCGCTGAGCGCTACCTGTGCGGGCGGGGAGGGGGGGGTGGGTGTTACCTGAGTCGGAGCCTGCGCTCTTTTGTGCAAGCGCGTGAAAGAGCCCAGGAATCTCCCTGAGGCACAGAGCTGCCTCAGGGACATTCGCTTAAGTTTTAAAAATTTTAATAAAGGGAAAAAAAAATTTTTTTAGGACTGGGTGCAGGTCAATGGGACTAGCGGAATAATATTTCGGCACAGACTAGAAGGGCCGAATGGCCTGTTTTTCTGTGCTGTAGTGTTCTATGTCCCCTCATGTCTATGAATTTTATTAACATTTTTTTCAAACCTTTAAAAACCTTCATGAAACCTCATCCCGCCCGTGGATGAGGTTCCATGAAAAATGCAAAGGCCACCTGGGCTCTTCGCCTGCCCCCCCACCCCCCACCCCCCGGCCAACCTTAAGGCTGGACGGGCAGCTCAGTTCATTGTTTTAATTGCTAGTTAACTGGCCTTAATAGGCCTTTGACAGTTTGGCAGGCGCGCAGCCCACTCGGGTGCACGCCCACCGAGCTGAAATTCTGAATGACGCACGGTGACGCGAGATGTACACCCGATGTCACCGTGTGTCATTTTACATCTCAGTGAGCAGGCCCCGCCCCCACTTGCCAAGCCGAAAATTCTGCCCTATGTATAGAATAATAGTTACTCAGCAAAGTCTAACAGGCTGGAATTTGATTGAACAAGTCAGATTGCTTATATATAATAAATATGCACAGAAACAAATGTACTTGCTATATATGAAATACTTTAAAATTATGCACATATGCATTTATTGGATCAGTGGGTAACTCTCTTGTCTCTGCATCGCAAGGTTATGGGTTCAAGTTCCACTCCAGAAGTTTGAGCGCATAATCCAGGCCATTACTCCCAGTGCAGTACAAAAACAGAATTACCTGGAAAAACTCAGCACTGTTTTTATCTCAGTAGTTTTTTCCGCAGTAGTTTTTTGTTTTTAACTCCCAGTGCAGTACTGGTGAAGTGCAGCACTGCCAGCGGTACTTCTTTTCAGATGCGATGTTAAACCAAGGTCCAGACTGCTCTCTCAATTGCAAGTAAAAATACCCCATGGCACTATCAAAGAGGAGCAGTGGAGTTCTCCCTCATGTTCCAGCCCTCAACCAACCAACATCACTAAAAAACAGGCTATCTGGCCATTACCTCAATGCTTGCTGTGGGATCCTGCTGTGCCCGAATTGCCCGCTGCATGCCCTCACAAAACAGTGACAGTACTTCATTGGCCGTTAAGCATTTTGGGACATGCTGAGTTTTGTGAAAGGCACTATAGAAATGAAAGTCTTTCTTTCTATTCCATCCACCTCATGGTTGGACAGTTTGCCAAAATTTATAGTCAAGAGCCACCTACAAAGAAAGAGCAAAGTACAAGAGGGCTGAAGGCATCACTGTAATTGTACCATTGCAGCAAAAGCCAGTGCCCACAGGAGGGGAGGCTGAAAACTGGAGAGGAGGAATAAAACAAAATCGACTCCCAAGGTGTTCCACTATCCAAGTGGTTATTTGCAATGCAACCTGAAAAACTCCCTCCTGTCTGCTTCACGTCTCCCAGGCTACAGGAGCAACATCCATGTTGTGTTTCATTGGGCGAGCTTCCTGTTTGCTAACCCCAGAGAGCAGCGCTGACAGCCAAGTCATGAGGGGCTGTGTGACTGGCTCATTGTCCATCTGAACGAAAGAGATTGTGCAAAAGCTTTCTTTTTATGGGGGGGAAATTGCGAGCTGGAACGAATGGAGAGATAAACAAAAATAATCGGAGTTGGTGGGGGGGGGCAGATGGGGGAAAAAAATAACGTTTTCAAAAAATTGGTCTTTGAAACTAACAACAGCCTCGGAGCATTCTGTTTGTCCCCGTCTCAGTCTCGTTTCTTCATAATGAGTCAGATCATAGCCTCAACATGATGTCAGAATAAATCTATTTACTCGCTTTCTAATTAAAAGAGCCAGCAGCAGGGTTTTGCCAAATCACAATCATTGCCATGATGCACAGATCGCAGCTTGCCTCCACTAATAAACAAAGCACACTCTCTACTTCCTCAGGCCATTCCTGCACACCCTTAGAAACCATTTTGCAGTAGCAGGTGACGTTAAGGGGGGCAGCTCGGACAAGGAACCAAGAAGCTCAGAAGGTCCTCCATAAAACAGGCAGTGCAAATTTCTCAGGAGCAGGCATGGGGGCTAGAGAATGTTCCAGATTGTTTGCAGCACAGTTAATTAAAGCGGTCGCAAGGTTGCTGTCATTCTCGGATTTTCAAAATTTGGATCAATACCCGAGGGTTCATGAGGGCACCCTGAAGTTTTGAGGTTGCCGCCCATCTGTCACTAAATTTCTGTGTCGGTGACTTGCCTTATTTCACTCCAGTGATAAACAACATTTTCACAAAGAAAGCATTGTTCATCTTAAAAGTAGGAGACCCCGGGAGTTTTTTTCAAAATTTGTTCTCGGGATGTGGTCACCTTTGACGAGGCCACATTTAATGACTGCTCCAAGCTGCCCTGAGCAATTGTGTTTTATTTAACGTTTGAGTGACTTGCTAGGTCACTTGAGGTCATTGAAAGTCAACTGGCTATCACATGCAGGCTAGGCTGGGTAGGGGTGGCAGGACACAAGTGAACCAGTTTTATGTCCATCATGGTCTGTTTTCCCTTGTCCCAGCTCTCAAATGGCTGAATATTATTGAATTCAATCTACCAATTTGCCTTGATGAGACAATTGAGCTAAAGAAATACCAGTGCCGATGTTAACCTAACCTGTATGGTGGGTTCAGGTCAGGCACTAGGTTTATGCCACAGCTGATTTTACCTTCCATTGAAGTCTTTGCAGTGTAAAATTGGGCAGGGTGTAGAATGTGCATCAGTTCCAAACCCTGCCATTCCCAATAGTTGGCTTTGGTTAAAATCGAGGCTTTTGGCATGCAATGGCAAGGTTTTCCGATCTAATCAGTGTGTTCCCAAATCTCATTGCCACTGGATAAGGTTTCCCAGTGCCACTGCAGAACTGTAAAATTATTCCGACTGAATTTGTCCAGTGTGTAGCAGAACTACATGGATCAGAAGGATCAGGATTCTGGGCTTAGATGCTTGGAGAAATCAGCTAGAGTTTCTGATCCCAATCTTAAGCAATAACCCGTACTGGAAGTTTAAGGAGAGGAGAGGTTTGAGTTTGGCTGCGATATTCCTCTTTGTTAAGCGGTCTGCTTGCATTCACTGTTTACCTTTGGCACTGAGCCAAGGCACTGAATGGCTGTCAGATGTTTGGAGAACAGGATTCCAAGTTGGAATCCAAATCTTTAGGAGAAGATGGGGGTTAAAGAAACCCTGGTGCAGAAAATCATCAAAAAGGAGCAAAAATGGGCAACTGGTGAGAACAGCTCCCACTGATTGTTTGATTGTTTAAAATAACAATTTCAGCTCATTAATTGGTAAGAATAACCATAATAAATGATGATGGATGAAATATAAAGTCAGGCTTACTTTTAAAATATTTGCAGAATGCCTCTGCATTGTGGGTAAATGTCGCTGAAGGAATATGTCTAGATTTTAAGGAATGGTTGACGATAGCAGATGTTCATCTTGACAGCTGCAGACAGAAAGATTCTTGAGTCAGAAGCTGAGCTCCATTACTCCTCAGTCATGTCCATCTACAGAAAGGCAGCATTCAGGGAAATGTGGGAGAGTAAACGCAACAAACAGTTGATCTTTTGATAAAGAGACTGGGAGGGAAAAAAATCATTTCAGACATGACTAAGTTCTGGTGGTTTTGGTGGTGGTTTTGTTGCGCTATGGATAGATCCAGAGGTTTAGCAGAAACAAATAAGTGCTGATCCACAGCTAGGATTCTGAAGAGTCCTTTTATGTCCCTGTACCGCTGTAGACCAGCAGGATCATCGTCGATGGAGACTGGCTCACAAAGAGTCTAACTGTAATTATGACTCAGTACAAGCAAAGACCTTTTTTGTGCTTTTGCTGTTCAGGGGTCTTGTTAACCTCTCCTGAAACGCAAGCTCATTGATTACAAACTTTTCATCCCCACCTTCAAACTCATGGGAATTCATGCCTCTGCAGACACTTCCTAATGGTCTTTCCATTGAGGAACTGTGTTTCCCTGCTCCCTTAAGTCTAATATCTATTGCAGAGACTTCAACAATCACAGCTTCATAATCTGTAGTTATTCTCCCTAAACTCCTACCCCTCACTACCGCCCTCTCCATCCATCAGAAGCCTCCTCAAAACCTAACTCTTCAACCTCCACTAACTCTTGCTGCTAATGTTGCTTCATCTCAGAACCTCCTTCAATGAGGCTAATTCCTGTAAGTGGAAATTGTAACATCATCAGCTGATTGACCAGCTCCCAATTTGCAATCGTGGTTCAGTGGGTAGCACTCTGACGAGTCAGTACATTGTAGGTTCAAGACCCCTCTGGGGACTTGTGCACAAAATCTAGGCCGACACTGCATTGCAGAACTGAGGGAATGCTGCACTCTCAGGGATGCTGTCTTTCAGATGGGGTATTGAATGCCACTCTGAGGTGGCTGCAAAAAACCCCATGACACTATCCTGAAGAAAAGCAAGGGAATTCTTCTCGCTGTTCTGGTTAACATTTTTCTCTCAATCAACATCATTAAAACAGATTATCTGTTTCATTGTCATTTGTGGGACCTATTTATGTGGTGACCAAGGGCAGCGAAGTCCTGATATCCTTCTCAGTGCTCATTTGTTCTGAGCATGACAGAGCCGAAGATCCCAGGTTCAATTTAATGTCAGCCAGAGTGCCAACTGGAGCTCTACAGCCCTTCTTGACTTTCTTGAGCAAGTGAGGGAAAATTGGTCGGCTATGGGGTGGGGAGGATTTCTCTCCTGACCACTGCCTGTTTCCTGCTGGGAAATGCATAGATATTGGACTGAGAACTGATCCAGGCTCTAGTGTGATTCTCTTTGTAGTTAAATAACTCCCTGCTTTCTTTTGAAGGAGGCTGCTTGGACAAAGTATTGGGGCACTGCCAACGTCAGTGGATGGTAAGAGTCAAAGTCACCAGTAGAGGAGAGAGGGAGAGTCTCAATGCGAGTGGATATGTCAGGACAGTCCCCATGGTGTATAGTGGGCAAGTTTCAAGAACGTGATTTTCCCAGTATATGTGATGGGTGGTAAAACCCTCCAACTGAAGCTGCCCGAGTCTCAATCAGCTGTTTGCACTGTTAATAACTCTCAGAGGCAGTAAGAAGGATGCAGTAGAGACTTAGGGCAGCTGCAATTGGGGAAGTACTGAACCCTGAGATAGTCAGCATGGTCTTTACAGTTTAACCAGCGCCTCTGTAATTGGCACCACTGGTGACATTTTCCAGATAGACAGCTGTCTGGGGTAAGTGAGTGTGTTGGAATTGGGTTATCTTTGACTGTCGGTCATGGCTCAGGTAGCCCCTCTCACCTCTTGAGTCACAAGCTTCCAGGTTCAAGCTCCACTCCAGGGCCTTGAGCACAAAAATCAAGGCAGTTGAGTACTGCAGTGCAGTACTGAGAGAGTGCTGCACTGCCTTTCGGATGAGATGCTAAACCGAGACCCCATCTGCCTCCTCGGGTGGATATCGATGATCCCATGACACTATTTCGAAGAAGAGCATGGGAGTTATCCCTGTGTCCGAGCCAATATTTATCCTTCAATCAACATCACAAAAGAACACATTGAGCTGGATTTTCGCAGAGTCTGGGAGACAAGGCGGACCTTAGAGAATGGCAGACGCAACCTGATTCCTGGATATCCGGCCCCATTCTTGGCACCCCCAATTTTCACAAGCGCGAGGTAAGGGTGCAGGCTGTTTCAAATTGTGAGCCGACAACCCTGCACTCACAACTTGGCTGACTCCATTGTGGGGATAGCTCTCTGCAATTCTTGTGGAGTCAGGCCAGCTTTTCAATGAATCATGTGTCACGATGATGTGACTTGTGCATGAATGCGATTAATCTTTAATTTCATTGGATGATCATGCATGTATTGAAGTGTTTAAAAAGGATTTTTAAAAAAGCAAGCAAAGACACCGACACTGACAAAAGCAAGCAAAGTTGGCTGCCACGGGTCGCCTGATGTCTGGTATTATACGTTGACCAGTTTTCTGGAGTTTCCAAAGTGGAATACAACGAAGACATGCCCAGACCTCATGGAATTTCAGACTTGCTGATGTCAAGAGCTACTTCAGAAGGATTTACTGAAACTGTACTGGACCTCATATTTACATTTCTACAAGGCTACCCCTCAAGCAGAGGAAGAAGGTCTATCAGGACAATGGCTAATTGGAAAAGTGTTTGTTCTATCTCATTGAGATGAATAATGAAATAATCTGAAGCTACTGGTAGGGACATCATAGACCATGGGATGACAACCACCGTCTATTCAGACATCAGCTAAGCAAATACCTTCTGAAATCATTATGGAGAGAGAGGTCATGTGACTAGAATAACCATTTTTGAAATCTCTTTTATTAGAGTATGCAAACTGCTAAGTGGTAGTCTGGAAAAGCTGCTAACGAAGCACTAAAAATCCCCCTTCTCTACTCTCCCAAGTTAAGGCCCTATCTCTTTGACAGCTTAAAAATCCAGCACAGAGATAGTGAATTTCTATCAAAAGGAACCTCAGGTGCAAACATCATCGACTTCTGGAAAAGACGGTTTGTGTTTTAAAACGAAATTGTCTCCAGAAATTGTAGCTTTACTTGGGCTTCAACTCCTGGAATCTCAAGACCACCATGGAGAAAAATCTGCCTCAGCCATAGCTACAAGCAAAATACTCAGGCAGTGAACTCTCAAATTTTTACCTTTTAGCATTGAATTTTAATTTGACCGAAAAATAACTTCCTACTGTATAGTTTGTAATGCTGCATGCTTGTCTGTGTGTGTTGCAAATTTTAAAATATTTTTGTATCTATACCCGAGTAGGTTTTTAATAGAATAAAATTAACCTCTTTTTGTTTAAACTCAGGAAAGCCTGCCAGACTAGTTTCTTTACAATCAGCACACAAATGGTTAAGCACAGACAGTGCGTAAGCACCTTAATTCTTACTAATTCAGAAAACCTTGTTACAGTCAGACTTGGAGTGGTAAACTAGGGAAATTATTTTTATACCTCCTCACATGATTGTAAACATGTTTCACAACACCTTAGCACCTTATTCTTTCATGGGATATGAGCATCATTGACTAGACCAGCACTCATTGCCCATCCCTAATTGCCCTTGAGAAGGCGATGGTGAGCTGCCTCTTGAACTGCTGTAGTCCCTGTAGTGTAGGAACATCCACAGTGCTGTTAGGGAGGGAGTTCCAGGGTTTTGACCCAGTGACAGTGAAGGAACGGCAATATATTTCCAAGTCAGGATGGTGTGTGGCTTGGAGAGGAACTTCCAGGTGGTGATGTTCCCATGCACCTGCTGCCCTTGTCCTTCTTGGTGGTAGAGGTCACAGATTTGGAAGGTGTTGTCAAAGGAGCTTTGGTGAGTTGCTGCAGTGGTGAAGGGAGTGAAAGTAGAAGGTGGTGGATGGGGTGCCAATCAAGTAGGCTGTTTTGTCCTGGATGTTGTCAAGCTTCGTGAGTGTTGTTGGAGCTGGACTCATCCAGGCAAGTGGAGTGTATTCCATCACACTCCTGAGTTGTGCCTTGTAGACAGTGAACAGGCTTTGGAGAGTCAGGAGGTGAGTTACTCGCTGCAGAATTTCCAGCCTCTGGCTTGCTCTAGTAGCCACAGTATTTATATGGCTGGTCCAGTTGAGTTTCTGGTAAATGGTAACCTCCATCATGTTGATATTGGGGGATTCAGCAATGGTAATGCCATTGAATGTCAGGAAGAGATGGTTAGATTCTCTCTTGTTGGAGATGATCATTGCCTGACACTTGTGTGGCATGAATGTTACTTGTCGCTTAGCATCCCAAGCCTAAATGTTGTCAGGTCTTGCTGCACATGGACACGGGCTGCTTCATTATCTAAGGAGTCATGAATGTTGCTGAACATTGTGCAATCATCAGCAAACATCCCCACTACTGACCTTATGATGGAGGGTCACTGATGAAGCAGCTGAAGATGATTGGGCCTGGGATACTACCATGAGGAATCTCTACAGTGATGCCCTGGGATTTAGATGATTGATTTGCAATAACCACAACCATCTTCCTTTGTGCTTAGTATGACACCAACCATTGGAGAATTTTCCCTTGATTCACATTGACTCCAGTTTTGTCCAGGCTGCTTGACACCACACTCAGTCAAGTGCTGCTTTGATGTCAAGGGCAGTCACTCTCACATCGCCTCTTGAGTTTAGCTCTTATGTGTCGACGTTTTCACCATGGCTGTAGTGAGTCAGGAGCTAAGTGACCTTGGTGGAACCCAAACTGAGCTTCAGTGGGCAGGTTATTTCTGTGTAAATGTTGTTTGATAGCACTGTCAATGACCCCTTCCATCATTTTACTGATGATGGATGGAGGTGTCATGAACCTTAGGTTGGATGAGAGACACTTTTGAAAGGTAAGCTCAAAAGGTCTTACCCACTCCTTCTAAGCATCCATAATGAGGCTCGGCTGAGAGCCCAGACATCCATTAGTATGTTGGAACAGCTGCGCCCAAGGGAAAAAATTGCTTGATTGACAGCTTTCTCTCTTAGATCTATTTCTCAATTGCTCAATGTTTATTTACACAAGATAATGAGGTGTCAAGCACATGCAGTTTCTGCTATTGATACTTTAAAGGGTTGGTTGATTGACACTTTTATAGGGCTGTAGTAAAAAGAGTTTTTTGTAAGAAAGTTATGAATGAATGACTTTTTTTAAAGCATTTTCACAAATGACATTGTTACTATAGGGTTCATTAGCTCTGTACAGAGTGTATACTGGGTAAATTGGCATTGAAGTGAATATATTGACATGGAGGGCATGAGGGACCAGAGGGGGTGGTGGAGGGGCGTAAAGTCACATGAGCTGGCATGGAGGAGGCATAGGGAGTGTGTGGGGAGGGTGAGGGAGCTTGAGGGTGAGGGCTAGAGGGCTGTTTTCTGTTTTATTGTCAATATTGTAACTGGGACCAAGTCTTGGAGCACTGAGGTGGGCATTTTAAACAGCCTGCTTCCAAACCCAGCCGTCCCTGTGACTGCTTCCGATCTGTTCCTGGGGCAGAGGCCCTGACTCCAGTTAGCACCCACCGCCCCCAGGAACGAAAATCCTGCCTTTGCAGGCATGTTCTCCCAAGAAGGATGTGCCAAGCCAGGAAATTTTCTGAATCCTGCTACCTGCTTCATGAAAATCCATGATGGTTGCTATATAAATGCAAGTCTTTCTTGTTTCTTTATCCATTGTTTAGTAGGGGGATGGAAAACTGACCATGTTGAAAATCTTCAGTATTGTCCTTCTGAAGCCTTCACTCTTTTGGCAGTACATAAGGGTTTTAATCTGGAAATTTTCAGCATATTTCCTAATGGCTTCTCGGAATTCACTCATGGGATACAGTGAGGATATTCGCACAATGTTGCCAGGCATTAAAAAGCCTCTATCTATGCAGAAAAAGGGTCTGTCCAAGATTTTTCACTTTCATTCACAAACATGGGCTTCAATGATTCAAATGATGCAACGCGCATTTATATAATGGCCTTTAACTTAGTAAACAGCACATGGGGATAGCTTGCTCCAAGATTACATCCTCACACATCAAATCAGCCTGAGTCACTGGACTAGATGTCGTCTTACGATGGGGTAAAATCAGTAATAACGAGGTCTGGATTTAACAGCTCATTCACCTGTGTATTGCACTGGGAATGTTAGCTTGGATTGTGCTTAGGTTTCTGGAGTGGGACTTGAACCCTGGACCTTTCCTGACTTGGAGGCGAAAGTACCACCTATGAGTACTCTTGCTTTTCCTGGACCGACAAGGAAAATAAGAAAAAGTAATTAAAAAGTAATGAAAATAATTAAAAAACACAACCTTTTTGGGACTGTCAGCTGCAGCTCAAACCTGATCTGGCAGGAAGGTCACAATGGATTCCCCACACAGGCCTCTAGTTAAAATAGCACTCTGGCCTGGATGACATCATTGGGTCCAATCTCCTTATTTAAAGAAGGGCCCTGCTGGTTTATCCACTTAGTGTCCTTCTTATCTACTCAAAAGAGCAAGTTAAATCCATGTCCTGCAGTGAAAGAGCGGAATTTCAGTAGGTGAGTCAAGGGATGGATTTAACTATTCACCCACTCATCCAGATGGTTTAAAATCATTTCTTTCACATTTCACATATTTACAGAACTTACTTATGTTCCCTGCAGCTGATTTGTTCCTCTGGAAGGGTGGGGGGAGCTGATGTCAGATTTTTTATATTTCAGCAACACCAATTAAGTCTTTTGTAACATAAAAATAGTAAATGATACCAACCAGTGGGAGGGTTTTTGAAGTGGAAGTGTGTGCCGCCGAGACCAGTCACTGACCCTTGTGACTGCCACTTTAAAAGACTTGGAGTGTTTGATGGTGAGGTGGGGTGGTGGGAGGAATTCATGTTTTTTTTTGTTATTCAAGCCTGGAAAATGCCTACAGCTGTTCAACTGGGATTACTGAGCTGGGAGACATTCAGGGGACAGTGTGTAGCTAAAAGCCTGTAACTAAATATGTTTGGTCTGTCCAGTGGGACAGTTAGAGTAAAGTCCTCATGGAATTGATGAAACTAAAGAGGCCTCTTCAACAATGTGCAGTTGTAAGGAAAACAACTTTGTGCTAACGACTTGATCTCCTGCCCATTACTTATAACAAGGGTTTTAAAGGAAACATGTCTTTCTTCTGGTGTAGCTGACCCTCACTGAATATCTCACTCACTAATTCTTCTCTTTCTTCTTCTCTTTCTTCACCTCCCATTTTTTCTCACTCTCTTTCTTCCAAAGGTGATTTTTACACTATTTCATTGATACCTCTGTTTGCCTCTGATTCTTTCTCACTTCCCCTCCCACTCTCTGTAAGAAACATAGGCAGCCTCTCCCTTTTCAATAACTCTCTGTGACTTTGCATGGATCTGGTTGCAGTTGCTATGGCAATGGTTGCGCGTGTTGTTGCCAAGCTTTCTCTCAGCAAATATTCACGCCTATCCACAAATGTTTCTTTATCTGATCTCAGTCTGGCTATTTTGCCCACCAGCAATGCTTGGCAATTGTCTACAAACTGAGCTGTGACTAAGCGTTTCAATTTTAAATTTGATTTGAATGTAGTTTCCTACAGGTCCCTTAGGCACAGACACAATATTACCAAGAATAAATACTGCCATTGCACCCCTACAACAAACCTCCTCCCCCACCGTCTCCCCACCACCCCCACGCTACCTCACTTGTCAGCTGCCCAAGGCTATTGACTGTTCTCTAGCCACTGAAGAAACTCAAGACATCTCTTCAGATTGTTCTTTCCAATTTGTCATTCTATAACCAAATATTTCAACTACTACTGGATATCCCTGGCATTGCTCCTGGGTAGATTGGAGTCTGAAGCATAGCCATGGTGTACAGTTGCTGTGATGGAGTTGTGTTCAACCTGGCCAGTCTCTTCCTTTGAGGTGCTCAAATAGTCACCTCATTGCAACAGCAATTATTCCACTTGGGATTGGTGGGGGGGTGGGGGAAGAGTCCAAAACTAGGGATCATCAAAAAACAGTCACTAATAAATCCAATTGGGAATTCAGGCAAAACCTCTTTACCCAGAGAGAGGTGAGAATGTGGAACTCGCTACCACAGGGGTTAGTTGGGACAAATAGCATAGATGCATTTAAGGGGAAGCTAGATAAGTACATGAAGGAGAAAGGAATAGAATGCAATGTGCCGATAGGGTTAGATGAAGAGGGTTGGGAGGAGTCTTGTGTGGTGCATAAACATCAACATTATGCCTTTGGGCTTTATATTCTATGTAATCATTGGCTGGAAGGTTCTTTGGGACATCCTGGAGAAATGAAAGGTGGGGCATAAATATAAGATTGCTTTTTATTTCTCTTTCTTTCACAATATTTTATACTACTTGTCTAAAACTTCCTACAATTTGACCCTCCCCTAATCAACACAAGAGTCACAAAACGACAATACCAGGTAACTAATTCTCTGTTTCTCCAACCCTAACAATATGTCAGCTCAAGGTGTCTGTGCAAAGAATATTCACCCCCAAAGTATTGATGATGCAACTGCTCCAAGAGGGCACTAAGTCTGGCCGTGTGGTTAAGCTATTAAATGCGCTTCCCAGTGTGATACTAAGTCATATAGATCAGGGCTGATCCAGATCTCATGTTAAGAAATTGCAAAAGGCTCTGGCAGAGCGCTCCTTAAAGACAGATGATGATGAAACAAAACAGTGTCTGTTTTTTAATGGCATTTAGTGGTTCCGTATCTGCATGAACCTCAAAGTGATCATTTAATTGATGTTCTACAAATGAGGATGTGCTGTGTAATTACTGTCATGAGCCAGAGGCACGTGATTAAAAGAATTGAGATGGGTCACATGGCTTCCTGAACTTTGCTTTCTTATTCCTGCTAACCTCCAGCATATGCCTCTTCCTCTGTATATCCTAATTTGCCATGAAGGCTCTATTACAACAAGATCAATTTGCATTTATATAGGCACCCTTAATGTAGTAAAACATCCCACTTCACAGGAGCATTATCAAACAGACTTTGACATTGAGCAACATAGGGAGATATTAGGACAGATGACCAAAAGCTTGGTCAAAGAGGTGGGTTTTAAGCTGCGTCTTAAAGGAAGAAAGAAGCAGGGAGGTGGAGAGGTTTAGGGAGGCTATTTCACAGAGTAGGGCTTTGGCAGCTGAAGGCAAGGCTGCCAATGGTGGAGCTTTGGGGCTTTGGAGGAGGACATAATTGGGGGAGCACAGAGGTTCAGAGGTTTGTAGAGTTGGAGAAGGTCACAAAGATACAAGGGTAGGGATGGATGAAGCCATGGAGGTATTTGAAACAAAGTATGACTTGAAAATTCACCTCCACCTCCTACAGTTAACTCATTCCCAATCAAGACATCAAAAAGTGGAACTCTGCACAGCTTCTCACATTGTTTGGAATTCTCTACCCAGAGTGCTGGGGATGCTCAGTCATTGAGTATATTGAAGACTGAGATTGTTAGGTTTTTGGACACCAAGGGAATCAAGGGATACGGGGATAGTGCAGGAAGATGGAGTTGAGATAGAAGATCAGCCATGATCTTATTGGATGGTGGAGCAAGCTTGAAGGGCTGAATGACCCATTCCAGCTGTTACTTTTTACACTCTTATGTTGAGTTGCGGATACTACTATTGTCTCAATGCTGACTCATTGTTAAACTGATGACATTGGGTTTTTAAGAAGTCTGCATTCTCACTGAGCCTGCTGCTCTGATAAACATGAACAACTGCAGGAATAAAATCAGCCCTTGTTCTTTCATTTCCTCAGGCCTACCCAATGCCTCAGTTTCCAAGCCATACTTTCCCGATGTTCTGCAGTTGAATTAATCCCCTTTAGATAATACTCTAACAAGCCAAGGACTGCAGTCCATCAGTTTCTGAGCTTTAAATGGATACGTAGTCTCTCATGAACATATGAACTCTCTTACACCTCATCTCATCATCTAGCAATGTCCTGGAAACACTGAAGTCATCGTTTCAAGGAAAAGAAGGGTCTTCAATCGATAGTACAAGTCAGAGCAGGAAAATTGAAAGTGTTTAAAGGCAGGCTAATGTTGCCCTGCGTTGGATGGCTGTCTGATTTGGTTTCACTTCACATTTCTACTTCAGGCATGAGCATTTCTGTGATGGGGCCAGTTCCTGTTATATAGCAGGGACAAACAGAGACGGGCACCACCACAACCCCACAGCAATTGCTAGAAAGTGACTGTCCCCCACTTTACCATTCTGGTCACAAACCTTCCTCCATTTGGTTTACCTTTAGAGTCAGGGAATGAGGCCACCTCAACAGGTGAAATTCCCTAACTCCAATGGGACTGTCCCATCTACGACCAGCACCCCCTCCAACTTAAGACAGGTCTCCTGCCAGAGGCTGTAATATATAACACGCATCAGAACATCGAGTTATTATCCCTCAACTTTGCCAATTCATATGCCCTCCTTAAAGGGGTCTCACCGTCTCTGATTGTTGTTCTGTAATCTTTTCCTTCTGTTTACAAACAAGCAAAAGAGTTCTGTCATTGGCAACTGGTATTGCTGCCAGCAAGGAGGGATTATTGATTGACATTATCGCTCATCTCAATGGACGAATGTATCATTCTGTCTGGAAATCCATCAAGTTTCTTTATCCTTTCATGGGATGTGGGCATCGCTGGCGAGGCCAGTATTTGTTGCCCATCCCGAATTGCCCTTGAACTGGGTGGCTCACTAGGCCATTTCAGAGGGGCAGTTAAGTATGAACCATATTGCTGTGGGTCTGGAGACACAGGCAGGCCGGACTGGGTAAGGATGGTAGATTTCCTTCCATAAAGGACATTAGTGAACCAGATGGATTTTTACAACAACTGACAATAGTTTCATTGCACCATTACTGAGGCTAGCTTTCAAATCCAGATGTATTAATTGAATTCAAATTCCACCAGTTGCCATGGTGAGGTTTCAACCTGTGTCCTCACAGCATTAGCCTGGGCCTCTGGATTCCTTGTCCAATGACAACTTCACGCCTGAGTCTATGTTGAGTTGGTTCAGCTCAATCAGGGTGGCAGTTGGACGTTACAGTTGATCTCAGTACCCTCTGAAAATTAGAAAGCCAGGTTTCTTCATCCTCATTGTTGTCCAGTGACATCTTTAAGTTGTTTGTCACACACTTTGGCAAGCACAGAATTGGGCTGATCGAACTTGGCTATTCCTGTTCCACTCAGTTGAACAGTTTGCCAACATCCTTTATCTCCCCTCACACATGAAGAACCAGCATTCAGAGCACAGACTTCCCTCTGATATTCTGCTCAAGTGGCCATCAAGTGGCTAGCACAGCCATCATTTAAAAAAGAACTTGCATTTATAAAGCGCCTTTCACAATCTCAGGGTGTTCTGAGGTGCTTTATGGTCAATTAAGCACTTTTAAAGTATAGCCATTGTTATAATGTAGGAAACACAGCAGCCAATATACATACGCACAGTGAGCTCCTATAAACAGCAATGTGATAATGACCAGATAATCTGTTTTACTGACATTAGCTCAGGGATAAATACTGACCTGGCCACTGGGAAGAACTCTCCTTCTCTTCTTTCATGGCGTGGGCTCAAACAGCCCCTCAGACAGTGTGACACTCCCCCACAGGGCACTAGATTTTGTGCTCAAGTCTCTGGAGTGGAGCTTAAACCCACAATCTTGGCGGGAGCCTGGGCTGACACCACCTCACAATGGGATCCTCCAGTACGAATGATGCAATCACTCATCAAATGACTTACTGTGCAGTGACAGCCACTACTCATAAAACAGAGCTAAAACTAAATACAATTAAAGCAGTCATTATATTAAACCAACATCACATTGCACGCAGTGTCTCAAAGTCTGCAATCTGGAGCTCCCTCTGCCTGTATTCCACTTATAAAAACACTCAGTGATCACCACTATGATTTGGGATACCCTCTGAACCCTGGATTAAATTACTGCCTTCTGGAAGCGCCAGCTATCTGATATCCAAAACTGACCTGCTGTCCATCCCCCTGGGTCACTCTCTGGGGAAACATTCTTTCAACATCTCAGCTGGGACTGTGTCTTCCAGAGCTGTGTGCCCCACGCCTTCTGCACTTTAGTACTATCGACTACATGTCGCCACAGACTGGGAGAGGTTCAGTATTTAAAATATCATCCATCTTTATTGAGGTTAAGCGTGTGCATTTTTACTCAGAGACATGAATAAAGGACACAAAGACCACAATGCAGCCTGATGCCTATGAAAAGGAAAGGACGTCCATTCCTGAAGCGTCCTTCTTAGTCTCCAGACGTGCCAAAGTGCTTCCCAGTCTTATTGAAGTGGTGTCACGATTGCTATGCTGGGAGAAGAGGAGGTAATTGAACAATCGGGATCAATTAGGTGGCAAATTTGGACTTCAAAAAGCATTGTAGGTAGGGAGGGACGGAGAGGGGAGGGGAGGAAGAGCCAGAATCTTAGAATCGAGCAGTGAGCTGGCATTCAGGACCCCCCAGGAAGAAGAACTAGATTTCACATCAAATGAGTTCCTGAAATGACAACTCGTAGAGGAGGGAAGGGGATACGTTTCACAGATTGGTCTAGTATTTCCACTCCAAAGTTCACATCCTAACATTGACGACTAGTCACGGTCTTGATGTCACTTTCCCACGTTCTCTGATAATGGGGCCCCTGCAGATGCTTTTGATACTTTAAGCCACACATGATGATATCACCCGCGTGAAATATTTTTCATGTTTTATGGAGATTATGTCATAATTGAGAACAGCCAACACCGCGAGAAATACACAAATGGTTTTGGTTTCTTTCGGGTCAGAGGGCCTGAGAAAAGTTTACTTAGGTGAGTTTAAGTGGATCTGCCCTTCAATTACCATGTGGCATTTAAAGGAATGGTGGCAGTGTCACAGTAAAACATCTTGCAAGGTATAGTGCCTGTTTATAAAATGGAGTGCAGTAAAAGCACTGCCAGTGATACACTGACATCTACGCTAAAAATCCATGCTCTTTGTCCCCATATGCTGTCTTCCTTGCCCAAAGGTGTGTTGTATAATTGGTTGGCCAGACTCCATTCAGAGCACTCCATTGAGGTCTGGGCACCAAACCATGAGAGAGGCTTTATTAACTTTGGAGGAGGCACAGCCTCAGGTAACCAGAATGATACTGGGATTAAATAGGTTAAGCTAAAAGAACAATTTAGATATTGCATTCCCTTGAGGGTAGAAGATTAAGGGATGACCTAATTGAGGTAAAATTATTAAAAGAAGTTGATAAGGTAAGTAAAGAGAAATTATTTCCTCTGGTGATAGAGTCCCAAACAAGGGGGCATAACCTTAAAATTGGAGCTAGGCCGTTCACGGATGACGCCAGGAAACATTTCTTCACAAAGTGGAGTGGAAATCTGCAAATCTTTCCCTTCAAAAAAAAAATGCTGTTGAGGCTGGGAGTCAATTGAAAATTTCAAAACTGAGTAGCTGTCTCAAAACTCAGGGGATATTTTTTTAGGCAAAGCTTTTAAGAAGTCCAAAATGGGTAGGTGGAGTTTACATGCCTTTGTCTGAAGGAAGCCCATTCTGTAAATGAATTTGTAACTTCAATACAATATACATTTCATCATGATCACAACACAGTTGTAACATTCTGTTCTGACCATTTTGCAAGTTGGTCAAATTACACATTTAGTGAATATGAACTTGTAATTTTCGGAAAATGAAACTGGGCACTAGTGCCCCAATTTTAACCCCGTGGTAAATGGGTTTTGATACTTTCTGCAGAGCATTAGGGAAACTCAGGCCCCAAAGGGTTAATTGTCAGTGACCTTTGTAGAAGGTTAATTGAATGAACATCCTTTTGTTAGGGGGCCATATGTCAGGGACACTTAATTGTGTGAAGAGGGCAAGCTCATAATGTGCGATGAACGGAACCAAGTTCTCTGGGAAAGTGCTCTGTGTTCTTGTGGCTGGAGTAAAAAGCAGAGAGTGCTTACCAACACTGATAACATTGTATAATAAGACCATAAGACATAGGAGCAGAAGTAGGCCATTCGGCCCATCGAGTCTGCTCTGCCATTCAATGAGATCATGGCTGATCTGATAATCCTCAACTCCACTTTCCTGCCTTTTTCCCATAAGCCTTGATTCCTTACTGATTAAAAATCTGACTATCTCAGCCTTGAATATACTTAACGACCCAGCCTCTACAGCCCTCTGTGGTAGAGAATTCCACAGATTCACTACCCTCTGAGAGAAGAAATTCCTCCTCATCTCTGTCTTATATGGGTGAACACTTACTCTAAGATTATGCCTTCTGGTTCTAGACTCTCCCATAAGGGGAAACAGCCTCTCAGCATCTACCCTGTCAAGCCCCCCATGAATCTTATGCTTCAGTAAAGTTGCCTCTCATTCTTCTAAACTCCAATGAGTACAGGTCCAACGTCCTCAACCTCTCCTCATAAGAAAATCTCTGCATACCCGGGATCAACCTAGTGAACCTTCTCTGGACTGCCTCCAATGGCGTATATCTTTCCTTAGATAAGGGGACCAAAACTGTTCACAGTATTCTATGTGTGGTCTAAATAGTGCCTTGTATAGTTTTAGCATGACTTCCCTATTTTGATACCTCATTCCCTTTGAAATTAAGGCCAGCATTCCATTTGCCTTAAGACCATAAGACCATAAGAGATAGGAGCAGAAATTAGGCCATTCGGCCCATCGAGTCTGCTCTGCCATTCAATCATGGCTGATAAGTTTCTCAACCCCATTTTCCCGCCTTCTCCCCGTAACCTTTGATCCCCTTACCAATCAAGAACCTATCTATCTCAGTCTTAAATACACTCAATGACCTGGCCTCCACAGCCTTCTGTAGCAATGAATTCCATAGATTCACCACTCTCTGGCTAAAGAAGTTTCTCCTCATCTCTGTTCTAAAAGGTCTTTCCTTTACTCTGAGGCTGTGCCCTCGGGTCCTAGTCTCTCCTACTCATGGAAACATCTTCCTCATGTCCACTCTATCCAGGCCTTTCAGTATTCTGTAAGTTTCAATCAGATCCCCCCTCATCCTTCTAAACTCCATCGAGTATAGACCCAGAGTCCTCAAATGTTCCTCATATGTTAAGCCTGGGATTCCTGGGATTCCTGGGATCATTCTCGTGAACCCCCTCTGGACCGTCTCCAGGGCCAGCACATCCTTCCTGAGATACGGGGCCCAAAATTGCTCACAATATTCTAAATGTGGTCTGACCAGAGCCTTATAAAGCCTCAGCAGCACATCCCTGCTTTTATATTCTAGTCCTCTCAAAATAAATGCCAACATTGCATTTGCCTTCCTAACTACTGACTCAACCTGCAAGTTAACCTTAAGAGAACCCTGGTCTAGGACTCTCAAGTCCCTTTACACTCCAGATTTCTGAATTCTCTCCCCATTTAGAAAATAGTCTATGCCTCTATTCTTCCTACTAAAGTGCATGACCTCACACTTCCTAATGTTGTATTCCATCTGCCACTTCTTTGCCCATTCTCCTAACCTGTCCAAATCTTTCTGCAGCCTCCCCGCCTCCTCAATACTACCTGCCCCTCCACCCATCTTTGTATCATCTGCAAACTTAGCCAGAATGCCCGCAGTTCCTTCATCTAGATCATTAATGTATAAAGTGAGAAGTTGTGGTCCCAACACTGACCCCTGCAGAACTCCACTAGTCACCAGCAGCCATCCTGAGAAGGACCCCCTTATCCACACTCTCTGCCTCCTGCCAGACAGCCAATCTTCTGTCCAGGCTAGTACCTTGCCTCTAATACCATGGGCTCTTATCTTACTGAGCAGCCTCCTGTGCAGCATCTTGTCAAAGGCCTTCTGGAAGTCCAAGTAGATAACATCCATTGGCTCTCCTTTGTCTAACCTATTCGTTACCTCCTCAAAGAATTCTAACAGATTTGTCAGGCATGACCTCCCCTTGATGAAACCATGCTGACTTTGCCCTACTTTACCATGCACTTCCAAGTATTCTGAAATCTCATCCTTAATAATGGACTCTAAAATCTTACCAACGACCGAGGTCAGGCTAATCGGCCTGTAATTTCCCATCTTTTGCATCACTCCCTTCTTAAACAGGGGGGTTACATTAGCGATTTTCCAGTCCTCTGGGACCCTCCCTGACTTGAGTGATTCCTGAAAGATCACCACTAACGCCTCCACTAGCTCTTCAGCTATCTCCTTCAGAACTCTGGGGTGTAATCCATCTGGTCCAGGTGATTTATTCACCTTCAGACCTTTCAGTTTTCCTAGCACCTTCTCCTTGGTAATGGCCACCATACTCACCTCTGGCCCCTGACTCTCTTGAACTTTGGGGATGTTACTCGTGTCTTCCACCGTGAAGACTGACGCAAAGTACCTATTCAGTTCCTCCGCCATTTCTTTGTTCCCCACTACTACTTCTCCAGCATCATTTTCCAGTGGCCCAATCTCCACTTTTGCCTCTCTCTTACCCTTTATATATCTAAAAAATCTCTTGCAATCTTCTTTTATATTACTGGCTAGTTTACCCTCAAATTTAATCTTCTCCCTCCTTATTTCTTTTTTAGTTGTCCTCTGTTGGTCTTTGTAGGCTTCCCAATCCCCTGGTTTCCCACTGCTCTTCGCCGCATTGTATGCTTTCTCTTTAGCTTTTATGCTGACCCTGACTTCCCTTGTCAGCCATGGTTGCCTCGTCCTCCCTTTAGTATGCTTCTTCTTCCTAGGGATGAATTTTTGCTGTGTCTCCCAAATTATTCCCAGAAACTCCTGCCATTGCTGTTCCACTGTCTTTCCTGCTAGACTCATCTCCCAGTCGATTCTGGCCAGCTCCTCCCTCATGCCTCTGTAGTTGCCTTTATTCAACTGTAATACCGTTACATCTGATTCCAACTTTTTCCTCTCAAATTGCAGGGTAAATTCTATCATAGTATGGTCACTTCCTCCTAAGGGTTCCTTCACCTTAAGCTCCCTTATCAAATCTGCCTCATTACACATCACTAAATCTAGAATTGCCTGTTCCCTAGTGGGCTCCACCACAAGCTGCTCCAAAAAGCCATCTCGTAGACATTCCACAAATTCCTTTTCTTGGGATCCACTACCAACCTGATTTTCCCAGTCTACCTGCATATTGAAATCCCCCATGATCACTGTAGCCTTGCCTTTCTTACACGCCTTTCTATCTCCTGGTGTATCTTGTGCCCCACATCCTGACTACTGTTCGGAGGCCTGTACATAACTCCCATTATGGTTTTTTTAACTTTGCGGTTCCTCAACTCTACCCACACAGATTCTACATCATCTGACCCTACATTATTTCTTGCTATCGATTTAATTTCATTTCTTATTAACAAAGCAACTCCACCCCCTCTGCCAACCTGCCTATCTTTTCAATAGGATGTATATCCTTGGATATTTAGCTCCCAGTCCTGATCCCCTTGCAGCCATGTCTCCGTGATGCCAATACCTGCCAATTTCAATCTGTGTCACAAGCTCATTTACCTTATTTCGTATACTGCGTGCATTCAGATACAACACCTTCAGTCCTGTATTTCCCGTCCCCTTTCTCATTGTCTTCCCTTTATCTGATGTGCTTGAAGTTAGATTCCTAGCCCTTTCCAAACACTCTGTCCTATTTTGTGTTCTGGAGACTTTAATAGCCTCTCCTGGGCTCTCCTTTCTTTTCAGTTTTTTCATAATTTTCCATGAAGTTGCCTTCCTTATTACCTGCTGAACTTGTATACTAGCTTTTTGGGATTCATGCACAAGGACCCCCAATTCCCTCTGTGCTGCAGCCTTCTGCTATCTTTCTCCATTTAAATAATATTCAGTTTCTCTATTCTTTCTGCCAAATCTCTAGATAGCTGTTTTTTGATAAATTCTGATGACAGCTATTAGAATCAGAGTTCAGATTTCTCATTCTTGACGGCATTTAAACATGGTGCTCCTGGTAAATGTAACCCAAAACCATTTAGCATGTCCTGCCCCTTCTATTGGGCAAATGACACTTACATCACCATAGTCATCAATTTCAAAGGCATTATAAACTATTTTGTGGGGTTCAGTACTCACTGATTTCAAACCTTCACTAGTTTCAGATAAAGTTAGGACTCCAAGCAGCTTCAGTCAGCTTTTTGCACTGTTAACAATCTCAAGAGGCAGTCAAAGTGGAACTACATTCAGATAGTTTTACCATCAGCCCCGTATAGTGGGCAGATCATGCTGGAATGAACATGGCCGCTGTTTGTGGGGTAACTGTAATTGTGTCCATTAGAGAGGATTTGACAGGGTGGATGCTGACAGGATGTCTCCTCTTATGGGAGAGACTAAAAAGAGGGGGTACATTTTAAAAATAAGGGGTCCCCCATTTAAGATGGAGATGGGAAGAAAAGTTTGCAGTGGAGTTGCCCAGGGGTCAGTGTAGGGGTCCTCGCTCTTCCTGATATATATCAATGACCTAGACTGTGATGTTCAGGGCATGATTTCAAAATTTTCAAATGATACAAAGGTTGGAAACGTTGTCAACTGTGATGAGGATAGTCTTGAACTTCAGAAGGACATAGACATGTTAGTGGATTGGGCACACAAGTGGCAGATGAAGTTCAATGCAGTGAAATGTGAAATTCATTTTGGCAGGAAGAATATGGAGAGATATAAAATAAAGGGAGAAATTCTAAAGGATGTGCAGGAACAGAGGGACCTCAGTGTATATGTACATATGCCGTTGAAGATGGTAGGGCAGGTTGAGAGGGCAGGTAATAAAACATATAGTATCTTAGGCTTTATTAATAGGGGCATTGAGTAAAAGAGTAAGGAGGTCATGTTGAACTTGTATAAGACACTAGTTAGGCCTCATCTAGAATAATGCATCCAGTTCTGGGCACCATACTTGAGGAAGGATGTGAAGGCATTGGAGAGGGTACAGAGGCGATTCACAAGAATGATTGCAGTGATAAAGAACTGTAGCTATGAGGATAGATTAGAGAGGTTGGGGCTGTTTTCCTTGGAGAAAAGAAGGCTGAGAGGAGACTTGACAGAGGTATCAAGATCCAGAGGGGTATGGACAGGGTAAATAGTCAGAAACTGTTCCCACTCAAGAGAACATCATGAACTAGAGGTTCAAGATAATTGGCAAAATGAGTAAATGTGATGTGAGGAAATTTATTTTCACCCAGAGAGTGGTTGGAGTCTAGAACGAACTTCCTGAGAGGGTGGTGGAGGCAGGTTCGATCGAGGTATTGAAAAGGGAATTGGATTGCTATCTGAAAGGAAAGAATGTGCAAGGTTACAGAAATAAGGTAGGGGAGTGGGATGAGGTAGAATGCTCTTTTAGAGAGCCAGTGAAGACTCTATGGGCTGAATGGCCTGCTTCTGCACTGTAAAGATCCTGTGAACCTGTGAATTTTTCTCTCTCAGATGTTTGTTAGCCTGTGGAATTCTCTTCCCTAGAGAGCAGTGGAGGCAGGGTCATTGAATATATTTAAGGCTGAGTGAGATAGATTCTTGATAGACAAGGGAGTCAATGGGTACAAGGGGTAGGCAGGAAAGTAGAGCTGAGGCCACAATCAGATCAGCCATGATCTTATCAAATAGCAGCTGAGTAGTCTTAGGGAGTCGAATGGTCTACTCCTGTTTCTAATTCATATGTTTGTATGTCATCTGTTGCAGAGGTGATGATTCACTTAGTAAGGTTAGAAACCATAGAAACCATAGAAAAGTTACAGCACAGAAGGAGGCCATTCAGCCCATCTTGTCCATGCCAGCCTGAGGACACCCAGGTGCCCTTTCTAATCCCACCTTCCTGCACCCAGCCCATAGCCCTGCAGCTTACAGCACTTTAGGTGCAGATCCAGGTACTTTTTAAAAGAGTTTAAAGTTTCTGCCTCCACCACCAACTTGGGCAGCGAATTCCAGACACCCATTACCCTCTGCGTTAAAAAGTTCTTCCTCATGTCCCCCCTACACCTTCTGCCACTTATCTTGAATCTATGTCCCCTGGTTCTAGAATTGTCCATCAAGGGAAACAATTTTATGCTGTCTACTCTATCTATTCCCCTCATAATTTTGTACACCTCAGTCAAGTCACCTCTCAGCCTTCTTTGTTCTAAGGAAAATAACCCCAACCTATCCAATCTCTCCTCATAGCTACACTTTTCTAATCCTGGCAACATTCTTGTAAACCTCCTCTGCACTCTCTCCAGAGCTATTACATCCTTCCTGTAATGTGGTGACCAGAACTGCACACAATACTCCAGTTGTGGCCTCACCAGTGTTTTATACAATTCCAACATTATATCCTTACTTTTATATTCTATACCTCTGCCAATGAAGGAGAGCATTCCATTTGCCTTCTTTACAACCTTGTCTACTTGAACTGCTGCCTTCAGGGGCCTGTGTACTTGTACCTAAGATCTATCACTTCATCTACCCCTCTTCGTATATTCCCATTTATTTTGTAATCCCTTTAACTGTTTGACCTCCCTAAATGTATGACCTCACACTTCTCTATGTTAAAATCCATCTGCCACTTTACCACCCACTCCACCAACTCATCTATATTGTTTTGGAGATTATGGCTATCCTCTACATTATCTACTACTCGGCCAATCTTCGTGTCATCTGCAAATTTCCCAATCGTGCCTCCCATGTTCACATCCAAATCGTTAATATATAACACAAACAGCAAGGGTCCCAACACTGAGCCCTGTGGAACACCACTTGAGACAACTTTCCATTCACAAGGGCATCCATTGACCATTACCCTTTGTTTCCTGTTACAAAGCCAACCTTTTATCCAGTTTGCCACATTACCCTGAACCCCATGGGCTTTTACTTTCCTGACCAATCTGCCATGTGGGACCTTGTCAAATGCCTTGCTAAAATCCATGTACACAACATCCACTGCACTACCTTCATCAACCCTTCTTGTCACTTCCTCAAAGAATTCAATCAAATTTGTGAGGCAAGACCTTCCTTTAACAAATCCATGCTGACCATCCCTGACTAGTTCATGCCTTTCCACATGACAGTTAATCCTATCTCTCAGGATTGATTCTAATAATTTGCTCACTACTGATGTAAGACTAACTGGCCTATAATTGTTTGGCATTTCCTTTGATCCCTTCCTAAACAATGGAACTACTTTTGCATTTCTCCAGTCCTCCGGTACCTCCCCTGTATCTAGTGAAGATTGGAAAATCATCCTCAGAGCATCTGCTATCTCCTCCCTGACTTCCTTCAGCAGCCTCAGAAACAATCCATCTGGCCCTGGTGACTTATCAACTTTCAAGGATTTCAACCCTTTGAGTACTTCCTCTCTCTTTATGACTATCCCGTCCAATATCTCGCAGTGTTCCTCCTGGACTACTATATCGACATCCTCCCTTTCCTTTGTAAACAGGGAGACAAAATATTCATTCAAAACCCTTCCCACAGTCTCTGCATCTACACACAAGTTTCCATCTTCATCTCTGATAGGTCCCACTTTTTCCTTAACTAACCTTTTAGCATTAATGTATTGGTAAAACATCTTTGGGTTCTGGTTGAAGTTGTATCAATTAACAAGTAGAACGTAGCTGCTAAAATAGCGACTTGACCCAGAATAAAGATAGAAACGCAAGGAGCTCAACACTGCCCAGAACAGCAGTTTGCTGGGTTTGTGGCTCTGGCACTTGACTCAATATCCACTCCCACTGGTACACCGCAGCTACAATATGTACAATCTGCTCACCAAGGTTACTCTGATGGCACCTACCTCCCCTGTGACCTTTTCCATCAAGAAGAACAAGAGGATCAAAGCTGTGGAGCATTGGTAACTTGCAGTAACCTTCAATAACCCTGCAAATGGGAATAAGTAACCCAGCTTGGCGATCGGTATCTTTATGTGACATGTCATCCAATAAGGATCTGATAGTTAACGATGGGTAGAAGCTCTTTCCAAGAGCTGCCACAGGCATGATGGGCTGACTGGTCTCCCTCCAAACTATAAGATTCCGAGATTCTTTTAATCTGTGGGGATTTATCTAGCAAAATAAGTCTTTCAACATAATATTAAATGTTTTGCCACATGCAGGTTGGTATTATCCTTCCCTAGTGACTATTACATTCCTTTTAATTACTTTAAGTCTTCCCCAGAGCGAGACTAGTAATGACCTCCAACTGTCCAAATCCATCCTAATCTCATTCAACAACAAGAGGTAATTTGTTTCAGGAAGTTTTATCAATCCTGGGGTGATTACAACATCAAAATAGTCTACGTTTTCCACGAGATCTTACAGCAAGAGTTAGAGAGAAGGTTGGGGTAAATCCGTAGATTTTTAATAAAAGGGGTTCAAATGGCCGGAGTTTTTGGGGGTTTTTTTTTGGTTTGAATTGTATGCGACATTGTTTGTGGAATGTTAGATGATGCACTGTTTACACTGAGAGCAGATTTATACCATCTATTGTACAATGTAAGGCTCAATTTTAAAACTGAAATGACCTAAGGCCACAATGCCTAATAACTGAATGTAAGCATATGTCCAAGGTCACTTTGATTTTAATTCTGTTGGTGAGGGAAGTTTATTAATTGGACAGTAAATATGAATGGCCAACCCCAGATCAAAAGCAAACAGATTATAACAAGATCCTTTCCATACAGCAGCTATTCAATTCCCAGGTTAACTGTTAAATTATTGCCTTTTTAAAAATATTTTAAAATGTGATTGTCACCCTCAACCCATACATATAAATGTTTGTTCATGGGCAGTCAGAGGGTGCACTGTTGCAAGAGCTGGGGACATAGTGGTGAGCTACAGATCTCCGATGAAAGGATCTGAAATCAAATTTGTGAGGAGATGTTCTGACATTTTGAACACTTCTATCAAATTACCCCTTAACCTTCCCTGCAGTAAAGACGATATAATGATTTTGTGGGTGTTTTTCAATGATTAATCCCACCACTAAAAAAAGGGCAGAGTAGAGCAAAACACAAAAGACCCGACTCTCTACCCATCAGCACTCACAAACTAGCCTGTTCACCTATTGTCTATTTAATGGCCTGGAGATTTTCCTTCATGATTATATTTTCAGCTACATTGTCGTTTTCTGAGGCACCATTTCCTTCCAGAAAAACTGTTATGTTAGATCAATGATGCACCTCAGCATTAATGGGTTCTTTATGTTCTTTAGCAGCAATGAGAGCTTTCTTGCATTATTTACCCAGTCCAGGTGCTTTCCAGCTCAGTAAGCCTTCTATGTCCCCTCACTTTGAAAACATCTTATCATCCGGCCTCCAGTGAATTTATCTGCGTCATGCTATTTATTTTGCGATATTGCTTGACCTCCTTTTCAAAGCGTTGGAAGAGAAAGAAATGTTCATCCCAAATCTTTCATTAGAAACAAGAAAAAAATCATCCCTTCAATTACCCGTCTTCAGAATGTCAAGACTTGTGGATATCTTGGTTTATATCTGTGTGTGTATCGGTGTTCACTTTGCTCTCTGGCATCCACCAATGATGCTACACACCCAGCAGCTTGGTTTTGTCTTCCTTTGGTACAACTGGGATTGGTGTGATGAATCACCAGGGTAAACTAGATCCAATTAGACTGAGCCATGGTACCAGCATGTTGATGTGTTGTTTATGTTTATTGCTAATTTGTAGCAATCGGGGGCGGGGGGGCAAATGCATTTTGCGGAGTTATTTGAGAAAGGGAAACTTAGGCCTTTCAGCCTTAAAGGAGTTTTTACTTAGGATTACATTGGAAACACAGTGCAGGAACAGCCATTTGCCTCAACTAGTCCATGCCAGCATTTATGCTCCCCTCATATTTTCTCATCTAAATATATCATCGTAACAATCTATTCCCTTCTCCCTTGTTAAAGGCAGCAAACCCACAAAGAGATAAACTTCTTCAATGAAGATAAAAGCAAAATACTGCAGATGCTGTGGATGCGGATGCCCATCCACCACTACCCTCCTCCGTCTGGCTGAACTTGTTCTGTCACCGAACAATTTCTCCTTAAACTCGTCTCACTTCCTCCAAATAAAAGGTGTGGCTATGGGTACCTGCATGGGCCTCAGTTATGCCTGTCTCTTTATGGGGTATGTGGAACATTCCTTGTTCCAGTCCTACTCCGGCCCCCTCCCACAACTCTTTCTCTGGTACATCGATGATTACTTTGGTGCTGCTTCATGCTCTCGTCTGGACCTGGAAAAATTTATTAATTTTGCTTCCAATTTCCACCCCTCCATCATTTTCACATGGTCCATCTCTGACACTTCCCTTCCCTTCCTTGACCTCTGTCTCAATTTCTGGTGATAGACTGTCCACCAATATCCATTACAGGCCTACCGACTCCCACAGCTACCTCGACTACAGCTCCTCACACCCCGCTTCCTGTAAGGACTCCATCCCATTCTCTCAGTCCCTTCGCCTCCGTCGCATCTGTTCTGATGATGCCACTTTCAAAAACAGTTCCTCTGACATGTCTTCCTTCTTCCTTAATCGAAGTTTTCCACCCACGGTGGTTGACAGGGCCCTCAACCGTGTCCGGCCCTACTCCTGTGCATCCGCCCTCACACCTTCCTCTCCCTCCCTTGATTGTGCTGCACTGACATTTTCTGCAGCATTTTTATGTTTTCTTTTATTCTGTGGAGGTCTGCAGCTCCCTGAGGCAGCTGTCCGCCTCCAGGGAGCTCAGTGGAAGCGCTCACCAGCCATCAACGCCCGCCTTCTTCCCGCCCACAACGGCAGCGCTGAGCCTTTCTCAGCGCACGTTTCATGCCGGCTGGCGTTAATTGGCCAGTCAGCGTGAAATCGCGGTCGAAGGCCGACTGTGGTCGGAGGATGGTTTCCCGCCTGCTCTCGGGCCCGCTGATCGCACGCGCCCAACGAGCGCAAAATTCAGGCCCATGTTAACATTTGAGATTGGGGTGTACAGGTGGCTGAAGGCAAGGGGAGTACGGAGACAGAGCAAGCAGCTGGGATTATGACTGCTGTTCGTACAGAGGATTAACACCAACACAGGCTACATTGAGCCCAATGGCTTTTCCATGTTGCAAGTTCTACACTCATCACGCAGAGGAAGTTCAGCCAAGCCAGGTTCTACTCTCTGCTCAATGTCTCTCTATTTGACTGGATTACTGTGTGGCAAAAATTGTAACACGTTTATTAAAAAAAATCAGTCAGAGAGTGAGTCTGGGACATTCCTCTGAACCTCCTAGCAACGCAGGCACAGATTCCTGAATGCTGCTCATTCTTTGTATAATTATATTCCATTCAATGGGGACAACACACTTCATTGTAATTAGAATTTAACACAGATCTGTGAGAGGCCTAACAACACGGATAATGCACGTTTAATGTAGCTCGGTATTACACAGGAACTAAACAGAAAACATTGCAGCTTTGTTGGCTGATGGACAAGGGATATTTTTGTCCTTTTTCCTTCCTTTTACCTGTCTGGGTGCCTTGCAGGGAAGTGCAGCAGCGCTAAAGAGTGACGTTAGCTGTGTCCTGTCAACACAGCACTGCAGCAGGCATGGATCGAGCAGTGCAGTGTTTACTCCGTCATTGAGGTGGTCAACCCTTAAAGCTCATGCTTGCCTTTGGCGTTTCCCCTCCCCCACCTCTCCAACCAGCTCCTCCTCTCCTTCCCTCCTCCCCTTTGCTGCAGCCGCTATCCTCCCCTCCGCTGCCCCCCACCCTGGACAGCCTGAGACAAGGGGTTCGATCGCTTACAAGTGCTGCTACCGTGGCCCCGCAACAGAGACCAGAGACAGCATGGGGGTAATTCACTCCCCTCAAAAATCCTTTATACGCAGTGGCCCAAGCTGGGGCCAAGTGGAGCCTGTCACGACATATTTAGAATAAACGTGACCCAAAGCCAGTTTCTGAGCTTGATCCCCTCCAAGTCGACATCGCAAACATCACCAATTCCAACCAACTCAAAGTGGAACGTGGAAAATCTTCGAGAAACAAAGTGAAGACGGGTAACTCATTGAGTAAAACGGCCGACTTTAAAAACTGCTCAGTTTCTGAGAGGCTTGGGCCAATTTCATTTCCATTATTAACTCTGACAATAGACACAACAAAGAGCTCCAAAGAAAGGGTGGTACAACAAACAGCCATTTCCTGCCAAGGGACAGAAAGATCTTTGGCATTTTCTTATCTGTCCTCCCCCACCATCCCCCCCAGTCCCAGCCGACATAAATCCAAAACATAAGTGACACTCATTGAGCAATCTCAGCTTCAGTTACACACTCCCATTTCCTACTTCCTCCCAGCGACATTCCCTAACAATCAAATGCATCATTGTTTAGGGTTCCGACGACTCCTGTGGTCTGACAGCACATGTCTGCAGCCCTGGGCTATCCATTAACTCTCTCAATGGAAGAGCACAATTCAACCATTTCACACTAAGAAGGAAGTTGAGAAGGTGGACCTGCAGAAGCTCCTGAGTGCAGCTTAACTGTAACTGCAACAACAAGTTGTCTTTATGTGGGATCTTTCATATTATAAAATGTCACAAGGCACTTTAAAGGAGCATTAGCGAATAAAATTCAATACCGAGCCACCTAAGGTGATGTAATTAGGGCAGACGACCAAAATCTTGGTCAAAGAGGTAGGGTTTAAGGAGTGTCTTCAAGGAGAAAAGAGAGATGGAGAGGTTTAGAAATGGAGTTCCAAAGCTTAGGGCCTAGGCAGCTGAAGGCATGGCCACTAGTGCCGGAGTGATACAAATTTTGGGGATGTGCAAAAGGCCAGAATTAGAGAACAGAGATCGAGGAGCATTGTAGGGCTGGAGGAGAGCTACAGAGATGGGGAGGGGGCAAGGCCATGGAGAGCTTTGAAAACAAGGAAGAGAATTTTAAAATTGAGGCATTGCTGGTCCGGGAGCCAATGTTAGATTGGTGAACATTGAGGGGACAGCTGAACAAGACTTGGTGGTCATTAGGACACAGGCAGCATAATTTTATGGTCCAAAAAAACACACAGTACATTCCGTAGTTTGTCTAGGTACCTGGGTTTTTGTCAGGGGAAAGACTGGCTGAGGTATGAAGCCTATGTAGTAGAATGGCCCAGTAACCCTCACAGTCTAGCATCCAATTTGAATACCATTGTGTTGAGCCCTGCAGGGCAACCGACACCTATGCAATGCTGCCCAGGCAAGGAGTGAACTCACTGAGAGAGAAAGAGAAGACAAGAGGCAGGGGAGAAAAGAGAAATCAAATTGAAGTATAATTAATTCACCATTAGCCTTGTTTGTTTCTCACTGGCCTGTTTTAATGAGGTTTGTTACAATCCCTAAAGACAGGGACTGCTTTGCTTCAGAATAGATCACGGCTGCCAATCCAATATTGCTCATTGATGCTGACGGCCAATTAGCAGCTGTTCTTTCACCCCGCAGCTACGCTTGACTCTGTCTCTTTGGTTGCATCCAATGTTTGAACGCCTGTGGTGTCCTATCCTGCAAACAAAAGGCTGGGGCTCTTTTCTCTAGAAAAGAGAAGGCTGAGGGTGGCCTGGTAGAAGTCTTTAAGCTCATGAAAGGATGTGATAGGGTAGACTTCGAGAAGGTGCTTCCACTTATGGAGGAGACTAAAACTGGACATCATAAATAAATTATTCTCTTAAATTCATTTACGGATGTGGACGTCATTGTCCAGGCCAACATTTATTGCCCATCCCTAATTGCCATTGAGAAGGTGGTGGTGAGCTGCCTTCTTGAACCGCTGCAGTCCATGTGGTGTAAGTACACCCACGGTGCTGTTAGGGAGGGAGTTCCAGGATTTTGACCCAGTGACAATGAAGGAACGGTGATATATTTCCAAGTCAGGATGGTGAGTGACTTGGAGAGGAGCTTCCAGGTGGTGGTGTTCCCATCTATCTGTTGCCCTGTCCTTCTAGATGTTAGTGGTCATGGGTTTGGAAGGTGCTGCCTAAGGAGCCTTGGTGAGTTTCTGCAGTGCAGTTCAAGAAGGCAGCTCACCACCACCTGAGGGCAATTAGGGATGGGCAACAAATGGCAGCCTAGGCAGGGGCGCCCACATCCTGTGAATGAATTTTTAAAATTCTGCGCTCACAGCAGGCGATAAGACGGCAAAGGCGGAAAGCTTACTCCATCCAGGTCCTGACTTTCTTAAGCCTTTGCCTGTACCTGAGCTTCAGTTTGGAGCTGACCCACGTCTCTCCCAGTCACAGCTATTGCAATACGTTGTATATCACAGCACAACATCTCAGTAATGAACTGCCCGTTGCTGTTTGCTGTCATGTCAATTAAGCTGATTGTACTGACAGCTGGTGTCAGTGGCTGTCAGACACAAAACTAGGCCCAGATTTGAAGAATCTGACCGTGTCGTTTCTGTTGCTTCTCTCCATGATTCGTTTACTGCCCTCAGGATGTGGAGCGATCCCCTGCCCCAGCTGCATGGACACCCATTAACGCATTCCATTGATAGACATTCTCACTTTGTCCTTACTCCGTGTCCTGCCTCACTGTAGTCAAATCCACTGCGGTTGAAGGCCTGGCTACTTTGCTCCAGAACCTTAATCACTGGAGGGCCACAAATCTAAATACAGGGTTGAACAAAACGCCCCCAGATTGGCATTATTCCTAGACGTGGGGGTGTCGGTCTCCTCATCAGCATCGAGTTGAATGCTACGCTGTCCCAGTATCTTGTAAATGAAGTGTGTTGGACACAGGATCAATAAATGATTGTCCTCCAGCCACATGGTACAATGTCACAGAGTGTGGAAAGCGTCATTTAGGAAATTGAAGTTCTGAGCACTGCACTGGGGTGTCAGATTAGATTCTGTGTTCAAAGTTAGCAGTGGGCTCTGGACCAACATCCTACTGATTCACAGGTGTCGGTGTTGAAAAAAGATGAAAGGCTTGCATTTGTATAGCACCTTTCATGACCTCAGGATGTCCCAAAGTGCCTTACGGCCAGTGGGCTGGTTTTTGATTTGAAGTGTAGTCACTGTTGTAACGTAGGAAATACGACAGCTAATTCGAGCACGGTGAGCTCCCACAAACAGCAATGAGTGAATGGTGTTTTTTACTGACATTGATTGAGGGATAAATGTTGGCACAGGACAAGCGGAAGAACTCCCCAGCTCTTCCTCCAAAAGTTTTCGGCTTTTGCTTTCCTGCACAGCCTGAATAATGAGTGATGTGTGAAAGCTCCAGCTGTTTACACAGCAACCACTCTGGGACTGACTGATTTAAACTGAACTTGGACTCACGAGAGCTGTCAAGGAACAAAATCAAAACTGATTTTCACCTCGGATATCTGAAGAGGTGTAATGGCATTACTGATGTGATTTGTCTGGCAAGCTGTTCCACCTCCCTTTTCTAAAACCACATCCTGTGCATTGTAATGTAGTTAATATGCTGGAGCTGCAATCTATATACAGCTGTGATGCACATCTGGAAATATTCCATGCTGCAGCCACTGTCTCACACATACTGAATTTCACATGTGAACTTGATCAGCCACTGCTTCTGCCTAATTCACCCGCCCCCGATCCACCACTTCCTCATCAGTGTGTGTGAAACAGAGTAGGCACTGACATAACAACTGGGAAAAGCGGTTGGGATCCAAATCATCACTGCAGAATTTATAATAATCACTCTATAATAATATCAAAAATAATTAATTTATAATAACATCAACAACCTGGAGGTTACCATTGACCAGAAACTGAACTGGACTAGCCATATAAATACTGTGCCTAAAAGAGCGGGTCAGAGACTAGGAATCCTGAGGTGAGTAACTCACCTTCTGACTTCCCAAAGCCTGTCCACCATCTACAAGGCACAAGTCAGGAGTGTGATGGAATACTCCCCACTTGCCTGGATGAGTGCAGCTCCAAAAACACTCAAGGAGCTCGACACCATCCAGGACAAAGCAGCCCGCTTGATTGGCACCCCATCCACAAACATTCACGCCCTCCACCACCAATGCACAATGGCAACAGTGTGCACCATCTACAAGATGCACTGTAGCAACTCTCCTTCAACAGCACCTTCCAAACCTGTAACCTCTACCAACTAGAAGGACTAGGGCAGCAGATGCATGGGAGCACCACCACCTGCAAGTTCCCCTCCAAGTCACTCACCATACTGACTTGGAAACATATCGCTGTTCCTTCACTGTCACTGGGTCAAAATCCCTAATAGCACTGTGGGTGTACCTGCACCACATGGACAGCAGTAGTTCAAGAAAGTAGCTCACCGCCGCCTTCTCAAGGGCAACTAGAGATGGGCAATAAATTCTGGCTTAGCCAGCGATGCCCACGTCCTGTGGATGAATAAAAAAACGTAACTAAAAGAATTATTCTTCTTAATCCTTGAATGCTTGATGTTGCCTAAAATTAATTCCACCCTGGAATGCTGGGTGAGTGGAAGGAATTAGCTGAAAGTTCACCCAGCTTTGGCATCTCATTTTTAGCACATTGCTGTTTATGGGATCTTGCTGTGCACAGATCGACTACCATGTTTTCCTACATCACAACAGTGACTACATTTCAAAAAGTTCTTCATTGGCGGTGAAGCACTTTGGGATGTCCTGGGTTCATGAACCGTGTGATATAAATTGCTTTTAAATGGATGAAAGATAAACGCATGAGTGAGAAAGGAATAGAGGGATACGTTGATCAGGTTAGATTAAATAGGAGAAAGAGGCTTTTTAAGCTATCATGACTCACTGGGGACAGTGCGCTGTAATATCAGCCCCACTGTTCCCTGAGCCGCAACAAATGGGAAAAGTTTGACCAAACCACCAGATTGCCCCGATTCTACCTAACTGTTTAATTTAGGTTAACAGAGTACGAGCACCAGGTTTGTAAACTTAATAAGTAAACAACTGTTTATTGAACAAAATTTGTTAACCAGTGGCAGAAGAAGGAAATATGAATTGCTAACTTCTAACACCATATCTTAAACTCTACCCTCTTCTCAAACCCCAATACACACACATAAGACACATAAGACGCACAAAACATGGATTTTAAGGGTGGGATAAAACAGTTCAATAGCACCAATCCTGAGTACAGGATTCGATGGGTTCATTTTGAGTGTTCTCTTCCAAATTCCTTTCAGTTCTTATTGATGACACGAGGTGGTCTTCCAGCACTCTCAGTATTTAGTTCACTGGTTGAGAACTTGCTTTTCAATGTCTCTAACAGTGGTTTTCCCCCTTTCCTTTTTACAGGGATTTTCTCAGAGAGAGAGCAAGTTATAGAGATATGAGGAAAAGTGATTTTAGATGTTATATTTTACAGACCAGGAGCTTTTTGCTGCTCTGCTTTCACACCCAAAGCCTGGTCACCTGGTCAGGAGCCAATTAAAATGCTGTTGTCAGGCAGCTCCCTTGGTCCAGGACTCCTTTCCAGCACCATCCTGTCTTTCATATGGCACACTCTATTCCAGGACTGCAGCATTGTATATATCTCTCATCCTGTTCCAGTGGACATGCCTTTCAAACTGCAGCCATTGTAATTTTAATTCACAGTCCAATAGAAAATAAAAAGATATGTTCTTTACAACAGTCCAACAGAAATAAAAAGATATGTTCCTTACAAGGCGCATATCTTACAATGCTGACATAAACTTGTTGGGCTGAATGGCCTGTTTCGGTGCTATAAAAATCTGTGTAAATTCAAGACTTTCTTTCTTTTCAGTCAATACCTTGAGTATGGGATTATAGATGTGGGTGTACCATCTCATGATGGGAGTGAATTTGGCACTTTCAGATATATGATCATACATATGAACATACAAATTAGGAGCAGGAGTAGGCCACTCAGCCCCTCGAGACTGCTCTGCCGTTCAATAAGATCATGGCTGATCTGATTGTAACCTCAACCCCACATTCCTGCCCACCCCCGATAACCTTTCACCCCCTTGTTAATCAAGAATCTATTTACCTCTGCCTTAAAAATATTCAAAGGATCTGCTTCCACCACCCTTTGAGGAAGAGAGTTCCGAAGACACTCAACCCTCTAAGAGAAAAAAACTCTCTTCATCTCTGTCTTAAATGAGTGACCCGTTAGTTTTAAACAGTGACCCCTAGTTCTAGATTCTCCAAGAGGAAACATCCTCTCCACATCCATCCTGTCAAGACCCTTCAGGATCTTAAAGGTTTCAATTAAGTCGCCTCTTACTCTTCTAAATTCCAGTGGATACAATGGATATAAGATTATTGTCAGGCCCGATATTGGGGTATTTTTATGGTCCTTCCTCCCTGCCTATGTGGTTTTAGACTCTTTACACATGGAGTGTCAACTCGACAGCAGTGTTGATCACAAGAAAAGAAAAAGTCTTGCATTTCTACAGTGCCTTTCATGACACACAATCGGCGGGATTTTCCACAACCACCCTCTACCGCGACCTTCTGGTCCCGCCACAAGTCAATGGACCTCTTGCCGGGGCACCGCCTCACCCACCATGGGTCCCGCCCGTGACAGGGCAGGTAAATCCCAGCCAATGTCTCAAAGTGCTTTACAGCCAATGAAGCAACTTTGAATTGTAGCCGCTGTTGTAATGTAGGAAATGCGGCAGCCAATTTGTGCACAGTGAGATCCTGCAAACATAGATAATGGTCCAGTTAATTTTATATTTGGTGGTAAATGTTGGGAAAACGGCTGCGTTCTCCTTTGAATAGTGCCACAGGATCTTATACATCTACCTGAGGGCCCAGGCAGGGCGTCAATTTAATGTCTTTTCCCGGTAGACGGCACCCCAGACAGTGAAACACTCCTTTAGTGCCGCAGTAAAGTGACGGCCAATATTAGGTGTTCAAACCCTGAAATGGGCCTTGAACCTACAGCTTCTGCTACTACTAGGCTGACATACACTACGCACTGTGTATTTGCCTAATGTCAGGATTAACAAGCTCAGCAGGGTTGGGGTGGGGGTGGTGAGGGGGTGTATGTAGCTGCTTGCCAGTGCAAAGGAGCTGAATTGACAGTCACAGCTCAAGTGACCAAAGCCCTCAAGATTAACAAGTGCATCCCTACATGGTCGATTTTATCCAGTTAGTGTCCAAGAGCTCCATTACTCGTCATTTTGAGGCTCTCACTTATATTGGCCAGACGAGCTTCAAAAGGTCAAACAGACATTCCCGCACCATTTGTCAGACTGAAGTCTGAAAATCGGGCTAGAGGTGGCATAAGTAGGTCAAGCTGTGGGGCTAAGGGAGAGGGTGGGTGGGCCAGGGGCCACTGCAATCATCCCCCCACCTCCCCGGTGGCAGCCACCCAGGTGATTCTTGTGGAGGTGCATTCCTGAGGCCCACAAAAATTATCGAACACATCCCTTTGCCCGAGTCTCTTCTCTTCCATTGCTGAGGAACTGATCAGATCCTGTGCTGCCCAGGCTCCGACCAGTTCTGAGCTAAAATGTCAGTTGGGTTCCATTTATGTCATAGGATGCCAATGACCATCTTAGAAGAGTCCTTTCACCTGAATCAGGACACCCGACCCAAGGTCCCTTTTATAATGCAGCCGGCATCTTACAGGGATGGACCAACCCCGTTTTGAGCCCATTGTCAATGCCAAGCAAAGGATCATTCAAAATCAACCCCTACTTCTATTAATTTAGCTCCCATTCACAAACATACTCATCTAAGTCTATGGCATCCCCACCGGATTGTCGAATGCAGAACAGATTGGGCATCAAACCCAAGGGCCTCCTGATCTGTATGACTCTGTACCAAGTCAGCAAGGGCTTTCATCCAATCAGCCAACCTGAGCAATCCAGACCATAACCCTTTCATGGGATGTGGACAATGCCAGCATGTGTTGCTTACAAACTGAACATTTCAGAGGGCAGTTAAGAGTCACAAGTAGGCTAGAGTCACAAATAGGCCAGACCACATAAGATTTTCTTCCCTAAAGGGGGATTGGTGAACCATGTGAGTCTTTACAATAATCAATGATGGTTGTTAAGACTAGTTTTATATTCCATATTTATTAATTGAATTTAAATGCTGCCAGCTGTCTTGGTAGAATTTGAACCCATGTCTCCAGAGCATTAGCCAGGGCCTCTCAATCACTAGTCTAGTGACATTGCCCCTATGCCACCTTCTCCCCCTACATTTGGACTAATTTTGCTCTTTGTCAAGTGGTTCACCTTTCTATAGCTGTGCTCTATTCACTTTGGGGAATTCTTGTCCATTTTTATTTGCTCTGCTCTGCAGTGTTAGACTCTAGCAGCAGCAGCTGCTGCTGTTCCATGGAGACATAATGCAAATAAATGTTTGGGTAATCCAGGTGTCGGAGCCTCCTCAGGGACTAGGTGGCGCAAAAGGTTAAATGCCGCAATATTCTGCTGCGGGCATGCACAGCTGTACTGTAACTAAGGGGCAATCAAAATAATATAATTGCAGCATTTCTTAATGAACAATCTACAACCAAATGAAGTTCCTGGGAAATACTGTTACCATAGCAACAGTGAGGCCTTCTCAAAAGGTCGAGTGCAAAATTGCCTTGTGCTTGAAATAAATCGCTGTTTTAAATTATGCTAAACCCATGTGCTCTTATCACAATTTTACAGATGCATATTGAATATCTGAATCGTAAATCATATCAGTTTTAATTAATACAACTGTTGACAAAAACTGATAAATAGAGAAAGCTTATTGTTGTAGGAGACCCCTTCTTTGACCTTCAGTTTCCAACTTCTAAGAACATAAAAACATGAGCAGGAGTAGGCCACATTGCCCCTCAAGCCTGCTCCACCATTCCATAAGATCCTGGCTGATCCTTGACCTCAGCTTCACTTTCCCACCTGACCCCCATATTCCTTGATTCCCCTAGAGTCCATAAATCTATTGACCTCAGTTTTTGAATATACTCAACAGCTGGGCATCCACAGCCCTCTGGGGTAGAGAATTCCAAAGATTCACAACCCTCTATGTGAAGCGATTTCTCCTTAGTTCAATCCAAAATGCCTGTCTCCCATTTCAACCTTTCTCTATTGTATGTGTGGCCATTGCTCCTTTGAACTTTACCCTCCTTATCTTTCTAAACCCCAAGTGCATCTTTCTTTATTCTCGCGCCGCCCCCACCACGCCCACCGCAATTCCCCCCCCAACACTCCCCACACCCCTCTCCCCCCCATCCCCACACCCCCACCCCCACCACCCCCTCCCCAACCACGCCCCCCCAACCACACCCCTACCCCCACCCTTCCCTATCTTCACTGTTGAAATCATGGGCAGATCCATCCCAGATTTGCACTAAGTGCAGTAGCGGGCGGGTAAAACGACATTTTACCTGCCGGCCGCAATGGCGGCTTCTCACACCGCACCATCCCAAACCTGCCGCGTTAATTAAGCATTCCCGGGAAACATGCTGTTTCCATGGTGGGCAGGCTCCAATTCGCCTGGCACGTTGTCACCTCACCACTTCATCATGCCAGGCACCACATTTAATGAACAGCCGCACTCAGTGCTTCCAGCCCAGGACTGCAGCAAAGACATGGCCCCGAAAGGCAAGAGGACTGCAGCCCTCGAGCCCCCTTTGGACACCATGGAGGCCCCGCTGTGATGTCCTCTACTCCCACTCTGGACATAGGAGGGGCAACTACATTACCACTCTGGCTTGGTAGGTGATGGCCGTGGTGATCAGTGCCAATGCTACACAGAAGAGGTTGGGCATCCAATGCAGAAAGAGGATGAATAAACTCATCCAGGGTAACCAGGGTAAGGCAACCATCTCATCACTCTAAACTCACGCACTCACAAGCCCATCACACATTCACTGGCATCTCACTCTGCCAGCTCAAGCGACATCACCACTCACTCTCTCACACACACCCTCACATCTCCATCTGGCCTCATCTCTCTTGGAGACTGCCTCCTCAGCCCTCACCATCTTGAGACCACTTGCACAGATCAACTAGTGCCCCCACACACCCCCTGGCATACCCTCCTCCCCCAGTACAGCCTCTTCCCTTGCCTGAGGCCATTTGTCCACCTACCCCCAAGCAAGATCTTGCCCTGCAGCTATTGAAAAGCCACCCACATATGGCTGATCTGTAGGTAGAGACCTAACCATGAGCCCCCCCTAAAAGTGATGTGGTGCTGTCTGCTAAGCCTGGCGCTGGTGACTGCAAGTGCTGCCCGAAGCAAGGTAGGCAAACAAACCTCGAAGACCCGAGCGCCTGCCAAATACATGCCTTATATATGCTGTTGTGAAACATGTCAGCATGCTTTCCCACCAACGTGGGTGGACGATCCAGCAGGGGTGGGTGGGATGGTGGGGGGGGGTGGAATGAGTCCAGCGGGCTGGCCTTATAATGTATTACAATGAGGTTCCCAACGTCAGATGGTGGGGTACGCAGCCTGCCATCAGTGGGTGGAGCAGACATTGCAAACTGGTTTCACAACGCCGTGAAACTGATTTTTGGCCTTCTCGCCATATTGTCCGCTCACGCCACCAAACATGCCCGACGCTGGCGGGCACAGAAAATCCCGGCCCATATCTCACCCACAAGTTCGTCTTTCCCAGGGCCTCAAGACCATGGAATTCCTTAGTTCCTCCTCCACCATTGCTTCTGTTTTAATCCAGAAAGCCAGTGGGTGAAGGATATCACTGTAGCCGATCTTTACTCAATCTTACATTTATTTACAGAGTGAAACATTACAAGCATGTGCTTCCTAACTCAACCATGCCATAGTTTCAATAAGTGTCCCTTTATACGTGCTCAAGTGAATCTCCAATTAATGCCCATCGCCTGCATACGATTAAACATAATTAATATATAATTTAATACTTTACGCCTGCAATTACCAACATGGATGTGCCAGGCGAATGACCTGTTTCTCTGCTATAAATACTTCATAAAGCATTCGTTTAATCATTATTCCTTACCTTCTCAACTCAATCCCTTTCAACTTTGCAGGCTTTGCTTCATTAAATCTTCTTCTTCAAAAGAATACTGCTCAAAATTGTCGTACAGATTTGGAGTGTGAAACTGAATTCCCAGGTGCACCGGGCGATACCTCTTTTAATGATGTGACATGACTCACACCTCTACTTGTTCAAATGAGGTGTTAATTAATGAGAATACATGAATTTAAATCTACGAGTAAATGGGAATGTTTTAAAATAAAATCTGGCTTCACTTTGAGAGGGTGAAGTCGGCTTATCAGTTTCTTTCCCTCCTCTCCTGAAGATACAGAATTCCAACAACAACTTGCGTTTGTATAGCGCCTTTCACTCAGTAAAACGTCCCAAGGCCCTTCACAGAAACAAATACCAACCGGTTATTGATCCAGTGCTGAGGGAGAAATATCGCAGCTGAATCTACTTCTATTCCCGTTGCACACACGAGCAGTGTCCAGACAAAGGGCTGAATTTTTCTACCTCCACTCCCACCCACCCCGAGTGACGGAAATGTGGCGGGGGGTTGGGGGGGGGTGGGGTTGGGCCGGTAAAATAGCGGGAACTGCATCAGGATGGCTCCCCGGCGCAGATCTGCCGCCAGTGAGGTTTACCAGCAGCGGGTTGCAAGAAACATCGACCACCCGCTTCATGGAGGGGGCAGCCATTTTGCATAGGTTAGGCCCCAATTAGGGGTCGTTTTCCAGGCCCATCACCATTTTGCCAGTAGTGGGGAAGCTCCTGATGCGTTTGGAGGCCGCTAGCTTCATAGAGGCGGCATCCCTGCTGAAGCCCGGGTTGGGGGGGGGCGGGGGGGTGAGGAGACTATCAAAGTTGGAGACTCCATGGCCACCATCCAACAACAGGGTAGAGGTGTAATTAATGGACAATACCTTGGCTTGTGGATCCAGCTGTAATTCGATCCCCAAGTACTGTTTAAACTTTGAATCTATTGCCTACAAGGACGCGATGCCCTAGCCTTTAATAGAATATCCTATTGAATATTTTTTAAAGGGATTCTCTATTGTAAATACACAGCTGACACTCTTACTGCCTTTATAGAGAACCTGGGGCAAATATTTATGTAGTTACCCCCGATAAATTAACTTGCATTGAATTGTGTTACCAGCAATCAATATCGTGGTGAGAAACAGCTTTCCTGATTCTTCACAACCTCATACACAGAAATTGCTTGGTCTTTACCAGAAATGCAGTGCCCCTTTAAATAGAGGGGTGCTCAGCTTTGATGGAAAGACAATAGGTGGGAAGTCTTTTCTAAGGTCTCACTTTGAGGTGGTGGGCGGAGCAGGGTTGGGGGGTGGTGGGTGCAGAGGGTCGGAGAGGAAATTGGGTCTGCAAATCCACAGGAAATCCTCGGAAAAAACTCAGCGATGTTTCACTTTGACCAGTCCATCCAGTGGTGTTTTGAAATTGAGAAAGAACTTGCATTTATATACATACCAGCAAACAAACTAGGAGCAGGAGTAGGCCATTCGGCCCTTCAAGCCTGCTCCACATTCAATAAGATCATGGCTGACCTGATTGTGACCTCCCGCCTACCCCCGATAACCTTTCACCCCCTTGTTAATCAAGAATCTATCTAGCTCTGCCTTAAAAATATTCAAAGACTCTGCTTCCACTGCCTTTTGAGGAAGAGCGTTCCAAAGACTCACGACCCTCAGAGAAAAAAAAACTTTTCCTCATCTCTGTCTTAAACAAGTGACCCCTTACTTTTAAAGAGTGACCCTTCGTTTTAGATTCCCCCACAAGAGAAAACATCCTGTTCACATCCACTCCGTCAAGACCCCTCAGGATCTTAAAGGTTTCAATCAAGTCGTCTCTTACTCTTCTAAACTCCAGTAGATACAAGCCTAACCTGTCCAACTTTCCTCATAAGACAACCCACCCATTCCTGGTATGAGTCTAGTAAACCTTCTCTGAACTGCTTCTAATGCATTTGCATCTTTCTTTAAATAAGGAGACCAGTACTGTACACAGTGCTCCAGATGTGGTCTCACCACTGCCCTGTACAACTGAAGCGTAACCTCCCTACAATCGTAATCAACTTTGTAATAAATGATAATTCTATTAGTTTTCCTAATTACTTGTTGTAACTGCATACTTGATTTTTGTGATTCATGCACTAGGACACCCAGATCCCTCTGTATCTCAGAGCTCTGTGGTCTCTCACCATTTAGATAATATGTTTCTTTTTTATTTTTCCTGTCAAAATGGACAATTTCCCATTTGCCCGTATTATACTCCATTTGCCAGGTCTTTGCCCACTCACTTAACCTAACTATGTCACTTTGTAGACCCCTTGTCCTCTTCGCAACTTACTTTCCTACCTACCTTTGTGTCATCAGCAAATTGAGCAACCCTGTCATTGAGCATCTGTCCCTTCGTCCAAGTCATTTATATAAATTCTGAAACTCAGGATGACCCAAATGGCTTTACAACCATTGAAATACTTTTATAGCATAGGCACTAGTGTAATGTGGCCAACTTGCCTGAACCCTTGACCTTTGCCTTACCTCGAGGGTCCTCAATAGAGACTTGCTCACCTTGGAGTTCACCACTGCAAATAGGTCAGTTTGGGAATAAGCAGTTTCCCATCTTTACTCTCTGTTGTCCTCATTGATCGCACAAGTGACAAAATATGTATGACCAAGAGCAGCACGAAACTTCAGTGTATGCAAGTCAAAACCAATCCTGATTCTGAACCAGAAAAGCAAAAAACTGCGGATGCTGGAAATCCAAAACAAAAACAGAAACAGAAATACCTGGAAAAACTCAGCAGGTCTGGCAGCATCGGCGGAGGAGAGCACAGTTGACGTTTCGAGTCCTCATGACCCTTCAACAGATCGTGCTCTCCTCCACCGATGCTGCCAGACCTGCTGAGCTTTTCCTGATTCTGAACCTCCTGTTTTGCCCATTGACCTAACTCTCTGACAGTCAAAGGTTAGACCACCCAAGACTCTCCAACCTGCCACCGATGTTTTGTCAAGGATTTTGCTTACACAAGGGGTCTGACCCTTATTTCAGATGGCATCCTGCACGTTAACAACCGGTGCCTTCCAACTTGGCAGTGAAGTTGCTTCTGAAAACGTCCGTGCCTGGGAGATCATGACCAGATATTTGCCCCCTCAATGATGGTTTCTTTGCCCAAAGAATAATGTTCTTAAATACTGGGAGCAACAGGTTCAGGAAGGAGGTCAGATAGGCCAAGAGAATGAAACTAGAATCTTGTCAGAGGCCTTTGCTCAAGTGTTGCTATGTTGGTTGACATGGATCTTGCCCCTCCAGCTGTGGTTGCTGCAGTGCAGTTACATTTTGACGTTAAAAATGGTTTAAAAGTGGGGAGTGGGTATCAAAGCATTGGGAATCAGGCGGATGGGAGACAATGGCGAAGCAGTGTATCCCATTCTGCTCCTTGTATGGATTGTACTGCATGTATGGATCTATACCTTTTCAAGCAGTGCACACAACTGTTGAGCCTTGGGAGTGACATCCACAAGCCATTGGTACAGAACACATGCACCATTTGTACAGGACAAATACAGAAACTATATGTGTAGCAGCTGCACCAGATACTAGATGAGTTTAATAGCAACTGCTACAGCCAAACAATTACTCTGTTATGCTGAACATATAGTTTGCTGAGCAGGGGTGTGGATGTAGAGGAGGTGAGTCTGAAATGTGCAAGAGTCTTACACCTCCAGACCTCACTGAATTACCAGCTTACACTTACCTGGAATATACAGCAGCGAATCTGGCCATTTGGCCCAACTGGTCTGTGCCAGTGGTTCTTTTCCACACAAGCCATCTCCAGTACTTTCCCTCACCCTATCAGCATGCCCTTCTATTCCTTTTTCCCTCATGTACTTTTCTAGCTTCCCTTAAATGCTTTTGATTTACAGCCTAAACTCACAGCAGTCGAGATGGCTACAAGGCATGTGAGTAGCTCAGCTTTATCCAGCTTCATACATTCAGGGACAATTGTTGCAGAGTGTACTGAATGTTAACCATTTCACTATCAGGGACAGTGGTTTGAACAGTATGTTTGGAGAATGTAACCTATCTTCTCTTTGTTCATGTTTGTTTATCCCTTTTCTGATGAACACAAAGCTTCTTTTTCTGATGAAGTAAAAACAGAAAGTGCTGGAGAAACTCAGCAGATCTAGCAGCGTCTGTGGAGAGAGGGAGAGAGAGATTGAAAGAGTTAATGTTTCGAGTCATATTGGACTCAAAACGTTAACTCTGCTTTTCTCTCCACAAGCACTGCCACACCTGCTGAGTTTTACCAGCACTTTCTGTTTTTATTTCAGATTTAGAGCATTCGCAGTATTTCACTTTTCTTCTTTCTTTAATGAATAGGTTAAATCAAAGTTTGGAAAACTTTCTAATTCAGACACTAAGAAGTCAGACACAGCACTGGTTAAAATCAGAGTAATACACTCTACTCTGCCTCAGAAGAATATCATACAATCCTAGAGTGTCACATCATGGAAGGGGGCCATTCAGCCCATCATGCCTGTGCGACCCCTTTGAAAGCTATTCAATTAGTCCCATGACCCCTGTCCTTTCTCCTGAAACCTCCCACCACTAAAATATTTATACATACGTGCGGACCTACGAATTAGAAGCAGGAGTAGACCACTCAGCCCTTCGAGTCTGCTCTGCCATTCGATAAGATCTTGGCTGGTCTGATTGTAACCTCAACTCCACGTTCCTGCCTACCCCTGATAACTTTTCACCCCCTTGCCTATCTACGCTTGCCTTAAAAATATTCAAAGGGTGGAATTGTCCCAGATTTGCACTAAGTGTGGTAGCTGGTGGATAAAATGACGTTTTACCTGCCGGCCGCGATGATGGGTTTTCACACCGTATCGTCCCAAGCCTGCCACATTATTTAATCATTCCCGGGAAACACGCTGTTTCCATGGCGGGCGGGCTCTGATTCCTCTGCCACGCCATCACCTCACCGCTTCATCGTGCCAGGCAGCACATTTAAAGTACAGCCGCGCTCAGTGCTTCCAGTCCAGGACTGCAGCAAAGAAGACATGGCCCCAAAAGGCAAGAAGACTGCAGCCCTTGAATGCCCTTTGGACACTGTGGAGGCCCCCACTGTGATGTCCTCTGCAGCTGGTCTGGCCACAGGAGGGGCAGCTACATTACCACTCTGGCCTGGTAGACGATAACAGTGATGATCACTACCAATGCTGACCAGAAGAGGTTGGCCATCCAATGCAGAAAGAGGATGAATGATTTCATCCGTGTAGCCAGGGTAAGGCAACCATCTCATCACTCTAAACTCACACACTCAAACCCATCACACATTCACTGGCATCTCACTCACTGCCAGCTCAAGGGACATCACCACTCACTCTCTCACACACACCCTCACATCTCCATCTAGCCTCATCTGCTCTGGAGACTGCCTCCTCAGCCCTCACCCTCTTGAGGCCACTTGCACAGATCAACATGTGCCCCCACATACACCCCGGGATACCCCACAGCCCTGACCCTAAAGCCTCTTCCCTTGCCTAAGGCCACTTCTCCCCCTTCCCCAAGCAAACCCTATCCCTGCAGCCATTGAAAAGCCCCCCACATATGGCTGGTCTGGTAGGTTGAGACCTACCTGTGAGACCCCCTAAAAGTGATGTGGTTCTGTCTGTGAAGCCTGACGCTGATGACAGAGTGCTGACTGAAGCAAGGTTGGCAAACAAACCTCGAGGTCCCAAGTAAAGTGCAGCCGGCCAGGTGCACGACGCTTATGTGCCGCAGTGAAACACGTCGGTGTGTTTTCCCACTGATGTGGGCAGACAATCCAGCGGGGGTGGGGGGGACAGGCCTAATCATGCAGATGTATTACAATGAGGTTCCCGACATCCGATGGCAGGAAACGCGGCCCGCCATTGGCTGGTTGGGCGGCCAATCTCATACTGGTTTCACGCGGCCATGAAACCATTCGCGTCGTGTTGTCCGCTCACGCCACCGAACATGCCCACACCGGCCGGCACAAAACTACCCGCCAAAGACTTTGCCTCCACCAGCTTTTGAGGAAGAGAGTACCAATTCCAATTTCCTTTTGAAAGTTACGATTGAATCTACTTCCACCGCCCCATCAGGCAGTGCATTCCAGATCATTATCAACTGCTGCATAAAAATATTTCTTCCTCATCACTCTGCTGGGTTTTTTTTGCCAATTATTTTAAACCTGTGTTCTCTGGTTACCCACCCTTCTGCCATTGGAAACAGTCTCCCCTGATTTGCTCAGTCAAAGCCCTTCTTGATTCTGAACAGCACTATTAAGTCTTCTCCTCTCCTCTGCTCTAAGCAGAACAATCCCAGCTTCTCCAGTCTCTCCACATACCTGAAGTCCCTCATCCCTGGTTCCATTCTAGTAAATCTCCTCAGCATCCTCTCCAAAGCTTTGATATTCTTGCTAAAGTGTGGTGCTAGAATTGAACACAATACTCCAGCTGAGGCCTAACCAATGATTTGAAGAGGTTTCGCACAACTTCCTCACTTTTGTGCTCCATACCGATCTGTACAAAGACAAGGGTCATATTTGGTTTTTTTTTTTAAATAGCCTGCTAAACATGTCCTGTAACCTTTAAAAATGTATGTAAATAATTATATAGAATATGCATCACAGAAACACTCAAGTCCTTTTAAAATTGCACCATTTACTTTTTTATGGCCTCCCATTCTTCCAATAAGACAGCTCTCCATTTTGTTTAGCGTCTACTCCCTTTCACTCAAAGTTGCTTGATCCAAATTATCTATTGCTTTAAATTTAAATCATGCAGAAAATGACTCTGCTTTATTAACATTCGGAGCTGATGGATAATGTGATTCTTTTTGTTTCAGACAGGGGTAGAGGAGATCAGCCATTCGGTCACCTCTCGGAATAAGATTGCCAGTGTGGTGCCACATTAGGGACAGTTTGTGTCGTGGAACTATGCCAGCCGGTTACTGAGCTGTGATTGTCCAACCTCTTATCAGGATGGGCTCCTATCACCAACACACACACACAGCAGAATTCCATCCTATCGAGGTTCTCTCTGGTTTTTACAAGGTTTTTTTTTGTCTTCCTTCCATCTTCTCTAATGACCCTCCGCTATGGGCCATCTGCCCCCTGCTACCAGGTCAAAATCAGCCGGAACATTTGATGGGGTACAAGAGCTGAGAGAACTGGAGGTATTTGTGCACAAATACTTGAAGGTTGCCGGACAGGTTAACAAAGCAATTAACAAAGCAGATGGGATCATAAGCTTTATAAAAAGAGGCACAGACTGCAAAAGCTAGGAAGTTATGTTAAGGGTGAAATCATCCAAGGTTTGCACTAAATGTGGTAGTGGGTGTGGAAAATGGTGTTTTACCAGCCGGACACAGTGGCGGGTTTCTACGCTGTATCATTTGCATTCCGCCTCATTAATTATGCAGCCACAGGAAACTCGCAGTCTCGTTGGTGGGCAGCCTCTGAATCGCCCGCCACGCTGTTACCTCACTGTTTCCTCACTCCGGGTGCCATATCTAAACTGCAACAGCGCACACAGTTCTCAATGCCTGCAGCCCAGGACTGCTCCAGTGAAGACATGGCCCTGAAAGTCAAGGAGAGTTCAATGACCCGTCACTGGAATGCCTTTTGGAGGCCCATCGTGATGTCCTCTACCCCTGCTCTGGCCACAGGAGGCCCATCAGTCTCACCACTCGGCTTGGTAGCGATGGCAGTGGTGGTCAGTGCCAATGCTACACACCAGGGGTCGGCCATCCAATGTAGAAAGAGGATGAATGATCTCATCCGTGCTGCCAGGGTATGGCAACCATCTCATCACTCTAAACTCACACACTCACAAACCCATCACACATTCACTGGCATCTCACTCACTGCCAGCTCAAGGGGCATCACCACTCACTCTCTCACACACACCCTCACATCTCTATCTGGCCTCATCTCCTCTGGAGACTGTTTCCTCAGCCCTCACCCTCTTGAGGCCACTTGCACAGATCAACAGGTGCCCCCACACACACCCTGGGATACCCCCCTTCCACAGTACAGCCCTCACCCTGCAGCCTCTTCCCTTGCCTGAGGCCACTTCTCCCCCTTCTCCAATCAAGCCCTAGCCCTGCATTCATTGAAAAGCCACCCCCGCCTTATGGCTGGTCAGGTAGGTAGAGACCTGCCCGTGAGCTCCATTAAAGGTGATGTGGTGCTGCCTGTGAAGACTGGCGCTGATGACTGCGAGTGCTGCCCGCAAAAAGGTGGGCAAACAAACCTCGAAGTCGCGAATGAAGTGCAGCTCACCAGGTGCACGTCGCTTATGTACCGTTGTGAAGCACGTTGGCGAGTTTGGATGATCCAGCGTGGGGGATAATTCCAGCGAACAGGGCTTCTGAAATATAACACTTACTCTATAACAGATGCTGAAATATTGAAATTGGGTTCCCGACTTGCAGCGGCAGTAAACGCGGCCCAACATTCAAGGGTGGAGCAGACAATTGCAAACTGGTTTCACGACAGCATAAAACCAATTTTTGGCCTTCTTGCCATATTGTCCACTCATGCCGCCAAACACGCCCGCCGCCAAACACGCCCGCCGCCAAACACGCCCGCCGCCAAACACGCCCGCCGCCAAACACACGCGCCGTCAAACACACCCACCGCCAAATCATGCCCGCCGCCAAACACACCCGCCGCCAAACACACCCGCCGCCAAACACACCCGCTGCCAAACACACCCGCCGCCAACTGGAGCGGAAAATTCCTTTCAGCCCCAGCTGAAGTATTGTGTCCAATTCCGGGAATCAGGCTTTAGGAAGGATGTGAATGCTTCGGAGAGGGAACAGAAGAAATTGACTAGAATGGTACCGGGGATGAGGAATTAGAGTTACGTGGATAGCTTGGAAAAGCTGGGAGTTTTCTCCTCAGAGCAGAAAGGGGTTTAAGAGGAGATTTGATCGGGGTGTTTAAAATCATGAAGGGTTTAGATAGAGTAAATAAAGAGAAACTGTTTCCAATGGCTGAAGGGTGGATAACCAGAGGACACACAATTAAGGGGATCGGCAAAACAACCAGAGGCAACATGAGAAAAAACGTTTTTACACCGTGATTGGTTAGGGTTTGGAATGCACTGTCAAAAATTATGGCAGTTACAGTTTCAATAATAGTTTTCAAAAGGGAATTGGGTAAATAGTTGAAGGAGAAAATATTTCAGGCATGCGGAGAAAGAGTGAAGGGGTGGGACTAACTGGATTGCTCTTTGAAAAAACCAGTGCAAACTAAATGGGCAGAAAGGCCTTCTGCTGTGCTGCACTGTTCTGATTCTGTGATTATTTAAGCTACTCTTGGTGCCCCCTGATTTTACCTTTCCTGTTGGAGGGGTGCTCAGCCGGTTTCTCAACACCAAGTTACAGGGCTGAGAACGGGACCCTAGCCCCCAACTTGCTGAGCCTCATTCAATTAAGATTCAAGCGGCAACACAAAATAAAGATTCAAAGAGGTGACCAGGTGTGTAGATGAGGGCAATGCATTTGACGTAGTCTACGTGGACTTCAGCAAGGCTTTTGATAAGGTCCCACATGGGAGACTGATAACGAAAGTAAGAGCCCATGGGATCCAAGGCGATTTGGCAAATTGGATCCAGAATTAGCAGAGTGGCAGGAAGCAGAGGGCAATGGTCGAGGGGTGTTTTTGTGACTGGATGCCTGTGTCCAGTGGGGTTCCACAGGGATCGGTGTTGGGTCCCTTGCTGCTTGTGGTATATATAAACGATGTAGACTTGAATGTAGGAAGGTTGATCAGTAAGTTCGCAGATGACACGAAAATTGGTGGGATGGTAAATAGTGAGGAGGATAGCCTTAGATTACAGGAGGATATAGACGGACTGGTCAGATGGGCTGATCAGTGGCAAATGGAATTTAACCCGGGTAAGTGTGAGGTGATGCACTTGGGCAGGACAAACAAGGCACGGGAATACACGATGAATGGTAGGACCATGAGAAGTACCGAGGATCAGAGGGACCTTGGTGTGCATGTCCACCGGTCCCTTAAGGTAACGGGACAAGTGGATAAGGTGGTTAAGAAGGCATATGGGATACTTGCCTTTATTAGCCGATGCATAGAATATAAGAGCAGGGAGGTTATGCTGGAACTGTATAAAATGCTGGTTAGGCCACAGCTAGAGTATTGCGTGCAGTTCTGGAATCCGCATTATAGGAAGGATGTGATTGCACTAGAGAGAATGCAGAGGAGATTTACCAGGATGTTGCCTGGGCTGCAGAGTTTTAGTTATGAGGAGAGATTGGATAGACTGGGGTTTTTTCCCTGGAGCAGAGGGGATTGAGGGGGGGACATGATTGAGGTGTATAAAATTATGAGGGGCATAGATAGGGTAGACAGGAAGGAGCTTTTCCCCTTGGCGGAGGGATCAATAACCAGGGGGCATAGATTTAAGGTAAGGGGCAGGAGGTTTAGAGGGGATGTGAGGAAGAATTTTTTCACCCAGAGGGTGGTGGGAATCTGGAACTCACTGCCTGAAAGGGTGGTAGAGGCAGAAACCCTCATAACATTTAAGAAGTATCTGGATGTGCATTTGCGATGCTATGGCACACAAGGCTATGGGTCTAGTGCTTGAAAATAGGATTAGAATGGTTAGGTATTTATTTGACTGGTGCAGACTCGATGGACCGAAGGGCCTTTTTCTGAGCTGTAGACCTCTATGACTCTATGACTCTATTGTGGTGATTTTTCTAATGGGCTTTGAGCTTGATTTCAGAGTTTAATGTTGTTAGAACCATTGAACTGAATCACCAGTTCAGATGCCAGAGCTTAATGTTTTACACAAGAACTTTCAATTATCACTAAAGACTGACAAGTTGTTTGAGGGACATATAAACAATATATTTGTTTACTTGCCTCTACTTTCAGCTAATTCATGGACTTATCTATTGAGTCATTTAAGAAGCCAATATTAATGTGGAATCTCAGACTCTGGGCTTTGGTTTGGTGATATATGGATCTGACCTGTCAGACTAGAGGAGTAAATTATCTTGTTATATTTACCAAGGTCATTCCCTCTCTAGTGTCCCTGAAATTATTCCAGTGCAAAAATACAAGAGACAGCCTTGCAAATGGAGCAATAGTTGATCAACAGTTCATAATTGTGATTTAAGTAAAGTAACATTTTGAAAGCATTGCAGCATATTTAACATGGGTCAGCTATTACGGCTGCCAACTCTATTAGGACATATTCTTGGAGCTCTCGTCACATGACCTCATGCCTGCAACCATCCCGCCCGGTCAAACAGCCTCCAATATTTTTATAACTAATGGACGGAAGAAAGTAGAGAACAAAACACAGTTTTTCAAACGCTCCTCGGAGTTTTCTCACAGGTTGCTCGCAGCATTGTCCAGGGAATTATCCAATGGTTGGCAACACTGTTCCACATGGAAAAAGTCAATTGCTCCTGGAAAGTTTAATTTATTTTCTGCCACACTTTCTCCTAGACCAGCCTCTACCATGCAGTCAGTTTTCAGCCAAGAGCATGCATGAATCAATGGCTGCATTGTCCGCAATTGGTTGGCAGAAGCCCAATTCAACAGAAGCCTGCTTAAGCTTTTCCTCATTTCTACCTCCCCCACTGTAGCAAATCTGGTTTCTCCTCCACCTGCACCCCCGCCTCCCCCCCACCCCCCCACCCCCACCTCCCCCACAACCCCCCCACCACCACTGCCCTCCGCCCTGCCCTCCTATTGAAATAGATTCAACCAGTTAGCAAATCCAAGAGCTGGAGCATTCCACCGGAATGAGGGGTGCATCATGGAGAAACTCAAGTAGAAGAGGATTTAAGAATCAGGCACGTATTCCTTTGTAGCGCTTCAAGGTTAAATCCTGATGGTTTACCAAAGCCAAGTTCAATGGACAAAAGAAAAATAAATAATTGGTATGACACGATGCTGGGGGTCCAGGGGGAGGGGCTAACATTTCTGTTGTCAATCGCTAACAGGTTGTCATAAATTTGCTAACATTATCAACAGGAGGGATTTAATACCTAGGGATAAGAATATGGTCTGGTAGGTTATTGGTTACATTGCAGGCCTAATAATCCAGAGGCCCAGACTAACGATACGGAGTCATGAGGTCAAATCCCACCAAAGGTAGTTGGGGAATTTGAGTTCAATTAAATAAATCTGGAATAAAGAGCTAGTACAAGTTATGGTGACCATGAAACAACTGGATTGTGATTAAAAACCCACCTGGTTCATTAATGCCTTTAAGGACAGAAACCTGCCATCCTTACCTGGTCTGGCCTACGTGTGACTCCAGACCCACAGCAATGTGGTGGACTCCTAACTGCTCTCTGAAATGGCCTAGCAAGCCACTCGATTGTATTCCAAAAGGTGACTCAGCGTCACTTTTTCAAGGGCAAATAGGGGTATGTCAGCTTTGCTGGAAACACCCACATCTTGTGAATGAATAAGAAAATTTGCTCTGGTTGCTATAGAAACATTGTAATTCATTCAGAAAGAACAAGCTAACTACACAGTGCACAGGGTGGTAGTGGCAGCTTACCCCTCCCACCATATTTTCCAACATGAGTGTCTTTTTTTAACTCTCTTTCTGTCTCATTTCCCTTCTTCCCGCCAATATATTAAGTCAGGGCTTTGCAAATAACCTGGTATTCAGCCCCTCTGCAATGCACTCCTGTAAGCGCTCCCTATAGGAGTTGAGTTGGAGAAAACTGCTTTTTTCTCTCTCTTCCTGCTGGCAACCAGTTAGCCAGACCAAAATTGCAAACAGCAGAACTTTTAGGAACAGGAAGAGGCCATTCAGCCCATCAAGCCTGTTGTTGACATCAACTCCTACAGCTCATTTTGTCACCATTTCCATTGATTCCTTCTCTCACCAGTGTGTGGAGAACTCATGAGCACAATCCTCTTTTTCCACCTAAGGCCAAATATGTAGTTGTACCCATGCCACGATGCATTTTCCCATAATGTTAAGACAAAGCAAATTTGTAGTCTGACTTCTCAGTCGTATCAAGGTAAAAAGGCCACATACGAAGAAGATTGACCAGGTATTAAATAGAATTCAGACAAGAGAAAGAAAACATAGTGCCTTTCACAACCTCAAGATGTCCCAAAACAGTTTACAGCCAATGAAATACTCTGGAAATGCAATCACTGCTCTAATGTAGGAAGCACAGCATTATGTGCGACAAGCTCCCAAAAATAGTAATATGATTGTGACCAAGTAATCTTTTTTTTAGTGATGTTGGTTGAGGGATAAATATTGGCCAGGGCACTAGGGAGAAGCCCACCCTGATCTTCTTCAATAGCATCATGGGATATTTTCTACCCACCTGAGAGGGCATTTGGTTTAACATCTCATTCGAAAGATGATGAGACATTAAACAAGACCCTTTGGTCCTCAAGATTGTCACACACGCTAAGTAGCTGAAGCAAAGCAAGTTTCCCAAATAACAAGCTGAATTATTTATAGACTGTATTTTTGGCAGCTTTTCATACACTCTTGCCTAGCACTTTTGCCTGTAGGTTGCGATAAAGATCTCTGACCGTGAAACAGACCCGTGAACACAAAAGTCACAAGTGAGTTACGATCAAACTTGTAAGTGACAGGATTAATCAATTTTTGTTTACCTATGTATCAAGCCAAAATTCAACATATTTTCAAGACATATTTATATCTCGTTGATCCCACAAGCCTGGGACACAAAATAAAAGGTTTTCAGTACTGCGTGTGTGGTATTGTTTGTACGTATCCCATATGGACATCCAGTTAAAGCATAAAATCTGGAAGATGGTATTAAATTATGCTTGAGAAATGACTGCTGTTGGTGATGCTAATGGGCGGATGTACTAATAGGGCTGATTTTTGCTGACTCCAGCCCTGGGGGACGCACAGGACATAAAGATCAGGTAGTAAGGGTGGAGATTGTGATTACTGTAAATTCAGGCCCATGAGGCAGTTCGATGAGTCTGGAGTGGAGAGTCCTCGGCCTCTTTTCCTCCCCCCTCCCAATTCATTTTCCTGTGGGACAATTTTTCCCGCGTGCGTTTGTGTCCAAGAAAATGTAGCATTTAACTCAAGAGTGTCCCCTCCAAAAACATAGGGGGCAGAATTTTCCCCCCGTTGAGGGGGGGGGGTGGGGGGACATTCAAGACCGGGCACGGGGAGGCGCACCTCCAATCGAAGCCCCCGATCAGGGATGCGTCGCCATTTTACTTGTGCGGGCCAATGAAGGCCCAGCATGATGTCTGCCAGGAAGCGCTATGCGCCCCCTGTGCGGGCAGGGTGAGATTCCCTGAGCTGAGAGTGCGCATGTGCACGATGCAACGCACTCACCTCCCTGAGGCTAAGTGCTGCCTCAGGGAGATCGGCTCCACATTAAAAAATATCGAAAACAGAAAAAAAAAATTTCCCTGACACGTCCCCTCACGTGACACTGTCACATGAGTTGGGACATGTCCATCACTTTCAATTTCATTTTTATTAAAAATTTATAAACCTACATGAAATCTCAGTCCCGCCCGTGGATAAGGTTTTGCGCTTTCTCTGAAGCCCGCCAGGGCTCCCGGCCTGCCCGCCAACCTTAAGGTTGGACAGGCAGGTCCACTAATTACATTAATTACTTTGTCAATGGCCTCAATTGGACATTGACAGGTCAGTGGGTGCGCAGCTGATTCAGCTGGACACCCGCCGACCTGAACATTGAAATGGGGCGTGGTGACACGGGGAGTTCTCGCCCACCTGCTGCAAACCTCCAAATGATGAAATAAAGGTTTAAAAAGCTGCAAAAATATGTCCACGCACCACAATCATTTTTATTTTATTTCATAACGGAGATTTCATCCCGCCCTTGGATGAGGTTTGATGAAAAATGTAAAGACCGCCTGGTCTGTAAGGTTGGGGGGGTCATGAAAAATCAGAGACAATTGCGCCCTTAATGGGCTTTAATTGCCCTCTTAATTGTCAGCGGGGGCGCTTCTGGCTTTTGCACCTGCCCGCCGAGTGAAATATCACACGATTGTGCGATGACGTTGGGGTCCTCGCCCAACATCATCTCGCACCATTTTACACCCGATCGGGTCAGGCCCACGCCCGTCCACGGGACCTAAAATTCTGCCCCTGGAGTTTCCAGGAATTTAAGATTAATCTCCTGGACGCTACTGTGTTCTACAGATTCCAACAAAAAATTCAGCAAAACAACCATAAGGGCATTAAAAAAAAACACAGCGTTCCTTTCTACATTTAAAAGAGAAGTTATTGTTTATGAAATGTAAAAATATTGGAGACAGAGGAAATGAGTGAATTAAAAGTCAGGGCAGCTGGAATCATTTGATGAAATCTCCAGGAATATGTCCAACCAAAGTTTGCAACCCTAACGTCAGGGGTTCCAAGGGCAAGAAGGAGAAAGCGGGTAAGATGGTTTTCAAAAAGTGTAAATACCGTCCACCCCCCCATCACCAGCCCTTCCCCAGGACACTACAGTCCAGTCAGAACCTCCTGTTGACAACTGGAAGGTTCTGATCTCCGCGGTATCATTTCCCACACCTTCTACTGGCACCAGGTCCTGCCTGTCCGGTGGGCCTAAACCTGCTGGAGAGAGATAGGATTATCCTGACACTACTGGGCAGCTCTCTGCTGGGTAGAGGCAGGCGAAGGATGTCAATGAGATCCACCTCATGTAGTCACATTACATTTCTGTGTGTGCAACTTCAACACACACATCAACCCACTTAGAATAACCGAGTAACAATAATAACAAAGTGATCCTTCGCAACAGTGGGATCTCGTTCAGATGATTGACAAGTCTCACAGCCAATATCACAGCCAAAAGCGAGTTCTAAATTTGCACCTGGTCAGCTTGACCTCGAAGGCCCCATGTTACCCTGTTCTAGAATCACCACCACACACATAAACAAACAGTAACTGATCCCTTATCTCGTTCCTGTTTGGGGGACCTGTCCGTGTGATAACTGCCCGCTGCACAACAATTCCAAAAGTACTTCATTGACTGCCAAGTGGGGCAGCATCCTAGGGGTGTGAAAGGTGCTATAGGAATGCAGGCTCTTTTAAAAAAAAATTCGTTCATGGGATGTGGCATCACCGGCAAGGCCAGCATTTATTGCCCATCCCTTATTGCCATTGAGAGGGGCAACTAGGGATGGGCAACGTCCATGAACACAATTCACTGAGTCGGCCAGTGTTGGATGACACTGGGGGGGATGGGTTGAACTGAGCGACTAACAAAGATTCTTAACACGAATACTTGACCCGACTCATTTTAATTTCTTGCCTCTGTCCAGCAAACAGTGGGAGCTGGCTTCTGCCAGCGCACACATGGCTTTGATTTCTCTTTGGCAATGCAGTGAGAAGCAGAGCTGCCAGATAAGTGAGATCTGGATCCTTGCAGGAGGAACCTCCCCCCACCCACTCCACCCCCGCCACCAGTCCATCCTCCCCACCGACTCGAAGGCTCCTTTTTTGACACCTGCCAACACCTCCGAGCATATCAAGTGCCAGAATTTGCTTTTAACAGGGGTCCTGTGGGCAGACACTGGGACCCTGACCCTGGCTGGCAGCTCCTCGTCTTATCCTGTGCAGCCTGTGAAGGCTGAGAGTGCACAGACCCCAGCTTTTTACTGCATTGTGTGACTTGCAAGGCATCTGCAGCACTCAGCAACACTGAGCAGATTGGAAACCACTTCGCGTCACAGTCCAGCATCTCGACTGGCTTTACAGATTAAACCAAAAAAAATAAAATAAAAATAAAAATAAATCACAGGTATGGTTTCAGTCTTCTTACCTTTGTGACAGTCATGCAGAAATTATTTCTGGAGTGGGAGGAGGTGTGGGGTGCGAGTACGAGAAGCTTCCAGAAGGTAGAGTGATGATGGTTCTGCAGGGACGGGGATGAGCCTCTTGTGTTGTTGCTGCTGCTGCTGTTGCTGCTGCTGCTGCAGTGAGTAGGCGTCAGTGATATAGGAAGCCCGAGAGAACTCTTTCCAATCTGATTAACCCAGCCTAATGTAGCTTATTGATGGCTGTGATGTCAGCATTCATTTATAATGGATGAGCTCCCTGATAGGGAGGCTGGTACTAGAGAAATCTTCACACGGGGAGGAGAATGAGAGCAAGAGAGAGAGAGAGAGCCTGTGTGTGTGTGTGTAACAGCCAGAGACCACAAACAAGCAGGAAGTGGATAGATTTTCACTCGCCAGATCACCAGTGAAACGCTTTTTTTTTCCCCTTTGCTCTGTAACAATACCAATTCCAGGGAGAGCTTCAAAGAGCCATGGAAAGGAGGGGTGGAGTGAAATACTCCAAAGACAAGAGAGCCAGCATTCCTTTCTTTCAACCCAAGGCATGTGGTGCAGTGCTGGGGAGCAAGGGGGCAGGGTTACAAAAGCTGGATACACTGCAGTTTAACCTGCTGCATCCAAGCAGAATAAATTGTACCGGATTAATAATTTACACCAGGCTGCGTGCAGTCCGAATGTGAAGGGGACACAAGGTTGAGGAGAGTCTGAAAGATGCCATTCCTGAATTTCCGAGATTTCCCGAATCTGAATCCTGCAGCTGGTTATATGACTAAAAGCTTTATTTCACAATCTCCTAAACAATAGGTTTCTTTGTGGGCCCCAGCTGTCTGACTAATTGAGGGCTACCTCTGGCTGTTGCTTCCCAGGAGACCACAGAGTTTTCAACCTCTGGTTCTCAAATTGTCCAGTGAAGTAATCTGAATTGAACAACTTCTCCACATTAACAACCTGAGGTTCTCAAAAGACTTGATGCCTTTCAAAAAAAAAAGTAACACTTTTCCTGTTAAGATTAAGGACTGTGAATGTGAACCATTCTGTACTATGAACTGTTGAGAACCATTGAGTAGGATCCCGCATTCACTGCTGTCACCTTGATGACAGAAATTCCATGTATTTTACCACAGCACTGGCAGCAAGAAGTGATTTCATTGTCTAGGAAATTATAACTCCCAACAGCAGCTGCTGGGTAAATGCAAAGAAAGACTTCCCTTTATATATAGTGCCTTTATTAACCCCAGGACATCCCAAAGCCCTTTACAACGAATGAAGTACTCTTGAAATGTAATTACTGTTTTAATGTAGGAATTGTGACAACCAATTTGCGCGAGGCAAGCTCTCACAAACAGCAATGAGATGATCAACAGATCGATGTTTTTTTGTGATACTGATTGAGGGCTTGGCCAGCATTCTGGGGAGAACACTCTTCCAAATGGCGTCATTGAATCCTTTATGTCCAACTGAGAGTGTAGACAGGGCCTCAGTTTAATGTCTCATCCACAGGACGGCACCTCCAACAATCCTAGCACTTCTACACTGGGGGCGTCAAGTTACTGATGGATGAGACTAGTTGACCCATTTGTTTACCATTCCTCTCTCACTATTTTAGCTGATACAATTACAGCTTCCATCTATATTGCACCTTTAACGTAGGAAAATGCCTCAAGGTTTTTAACTGAGATAATGACCATCATACCAACACAGGAGGTATCCATATCCTAACATTGCTGCAGCAGTTTCTAGACTTTGGGCACTGGATCATAGTTACCCAAGTGTGCGGCCAGTCCTGTGGTCTTCAACTTTGTTGAGAACCTAGAGCCAGTTCAGGGCTCAGAGAATGTGTCATTCTTCAAAGCCAGTACAGGCACGATGGCCCAAATGGCCTTCTTCTGTACTTTATGACTCCTTTGTTATCCTTGTCCCTTGACCTGTTACTGACTGCTGGGCAGTACTGGTCATGGTCTGATGCTACAATACCATTGTGCCATGATGCAGTGTATTCAACAGGTGCCTTTTTGTATCATGAAGAAACTGGAGTTATATCTCAGCTTGCGATCTGGGCTTTGGCGTTGAAACTTCAAAACCTGCATTAATAGTGCACCTTACTGCTTTGTTCAGAATCGTTCCTCTCATACCATGAATTTTTAAGGACTGAAATGACTGTTATGTTGTCAAATGAGGCAGCCAAGTTCCCACAGAAAGGAACAAAATGAATGAGCAATTCATATTATTTTGTCAGATTAGGTGCAGTAGTGTAGGCTGAAAAGAATGGGAATGGTTGCATTCACCGATAACACCATTCCTTTTCAATACTGAAACATTGTCAATTCAAATTTTCAAGACGGAGACTGATAAACTTTTGTAGGAGTGGGTATCGGGGGGCATGGAGCAAAGGTAAATAGAGTTGGGCACAGATCAACAGAGAATAACCCACATTCACAGCATGAAGGCACACATCATCAATGGACATGCCTGTGTGTGTCTTAAAGCCATGAATCAGCATATTCAGGAATGGGAGAGAAGAGCTGAGCATTAAGTATTGCGCCTCATTTAATGCTGTGTGCTTTCCTGAGCTGTTCAAAGTGCCCTGTGATTTTGACCTGTCAGAATTATATATGTGTTAGCCCTGATCAATTTATCGAAACAATGAATTACCAAAAATAGGTCCTTCCTTCATTTCCTTCCTGTGTATGTGCTGCAAGTTGATTCATGGGCAGTATTACCGACTAATTCAATCTGTTTGTCGGGTGTGCAGTTCAAATAACAATCCATCTGCGTTCCTCAGTCACAGCTGCTTGGCTTTCCAGAGGAACCTGTAGCCTAAGATTGAAAAGAACCCTTGAAAATAAGTAACGCTGTTGATTATTTGTTCATTTGGCAGTACTTTGCCTTGTGTAACTCCCGTTCACCAACCATTGAGCGCATGATGCAAGGGTGCATTTTAAAATGAATTGGAGAGATCTCGAGCTGTCTGTCTGCTGATTTAATATCAATTTGTAGTGTCAGGGCATCCTCCGCTCCTTTTTCAAAGGCACTGCTTCTTGCTGGTGTGCAGCTCTGCACAATCCGGTGCCTCGGTTAATTCCGAGCTCTTAGAACACAAAGTTAAAGGTGATGGTTAGAATCACAATTCAGCACATTGCCAAGCAACAAAATCGGGGAAGTGAAGCCATTTGACGATGTGATGGTTTAGCAAAGACCTTCATCAAATGTAAGGTGTAAAAGCAAAATACTGCAGATGCTGGAAACCTGAGATGCTGGAAATACTCAGCAGGTCAGGCAGCATCTGTGGAGAGTGAAACAGAGCTAACTCTTCAGGCTGATGACCTCTCATCAGAATTTTAAATAAACTATCTCTCTCCCCTTTTTCTTAGACTCACTTTCAGACTCTGTCCCTCTTTCTGTCTACCTCTCGCTCTCTCTTTGTCGCTCTCTCTCTCTCTCTTTGCCTGATTCCACCTTTCACTCCGTCCCTTGCTTCCTTCTCTTTCCCTCTTCCTTTCTTCCTCTGTCTCAGTCCCTGTTTTGTGAGTTCTGCTTTCATTTCATGATCCAAGGTACTTTGCACAAAACTGGCAACAATTTGCTGCAAGTTGGCAGTTTCTGATGATATTGGAATGGTTCCTTCAGTCCCAGAAACAGGACATTTTGTTAAAGCATTTTGTCTCTGGCAGTCCTTGTGAATGGTTGATTTTGGTGTATTCTATCGGTCTGTAATATTTTGCTGCACCACCATTAGTAGCAGAAGAAAAAGGGGAAATTGGGATTGTTGGTAAGTTTGCCTGTATCAAAAGTGCCATGTGCCAGATGACCAGTGGGATTCCCACATCAGGGATTCCTCTCAAACCCCAAACCCCACAATTAGAAGAGGAAAGGTTCATTGTCGAGGACTCTTACTATGTAGTATCACAAATGTTTTTGGTGGCCTTAATCTAGATGATTAGATATTGATCTTGGCACTTCTTAATGCTCATGGTATAGTGAAATGTAGTTAAACTGTATTTTGGATCGGGCACCTGAGTTTCAAGGTAAGGCTACAGAAATTGGGAATGTCCCTCAGGGCAGAGAAGATTAAGGGGAGATTTAATAGGGGTGCTCAAAATTATGAGAGGTTCTCGGAGAGTAAATAATGAGAAACTGGCAGGAGGGTCGATAACTAAAGTTCACAGATTTCCCAGCCTTTCCCCTCCACCTGAGACACACATTCATACAAACAGTAGGCCATTCAGCCTCTGAAACTTGTTCTGCCTTTCAATGACTGATCTGTACCACATCTCCATCTATTAGGGGCAACAGTGGCATTGTGGTAATGTTACTGGATTGGTAATTCAGAAGCCCAGGCAAAGGCTCAGGGGGCATGGGTTCAAATCACATTGACAGCTCTCAAACAATCATTGGCTGTCACAAAAAACCATCAGGTTCACTAATCCTCTTTAGAAACATAGAAATTAGGAGCAGGAGTAGGCCATTCAGCCCTTCGAGCCTGCTCCACCATTCATTACGATCATGGCTAATCATCCAACTCAATAGCCTGTTCCTGCTTTCTCCCCATACCCTTTGATCCCTTTCGCCCCAAGAGCTATATCTAACTCCTTCTTGAAAACATACAATGTTTTGGCCTCAATTACCTTCTGTGGTAATGAATTCCACAGGCTCACCACTCTCTGGGTAAGAAATTTCTCCTCATCTCAGTCCTAAATGTTCTACCCCATATCCTCAGACTGTGACCCCTGGTTCTGGACTCCCCCACCATCGGGAACATCCTTCCTGCATCTACCGTCTAGTCCTGTGAGAATTTTATAGGTTTCTCATTCTTCTAAACTCCAGCGAATATAATCCTAATCGACTCAATCTCTCCTCATATGTCAGTCCCGCCATCCCAGGAATCAGTCGGGTAAACCTTCGCTGCACTCCCTCTATAGCAAGTACGACCTTCCTCAGAAAAGGAGACCAAAACTGCACATAATATTCCAGGTGTGGTCTCGCCAAGGCCCTGTACAATTGTAGCAAGACATCCCTGTTCCTGTACTCAAATCCTCTCGCTATGAAGGCCAACATACCATTTGCCTTCTTTACCGCCTGCTGCACCTGCATGCTTACCTTCCACGACTGGTGTCCAAGGACACCCAGGTCTCGTTGCACATCCCCCTCTCTCAATTTATAGCCATTCAGATAATAATCTGCCTTCCTGTTTTTGCATCCAAAATGGATAACCTCACACTTATCCACATTATACTGCATCTGCCATGCATTTGCCCACTCACTCAGCTTGTCCAAATCACACTGAAGCATCTCTGCATCCTCCTCACAGCTCACCCAGCTTTATGTCACCTGCAAATTTGGAGATATTACATTTAATTCCCTCATCTAAATCATTAATATATATTGTGAATAACTGGGGTCCCAGCACCGATCCTTGCATTACCCCACTAGTCACTGCCTGCCATTGGGAAAAAGATCCGTTTATTCCTACTCTTTGTTTCCTGTCTGCCAACCAGTTTTCTATCCATCTCAATACACTACCCCCAATCCCATGCGCTTTAATTTTATATGCCAATCTCTTATGTGGGACTTTGTTGAAAGCCTTCTGAAAGTCCAAATAAACCACATCCACTGGTTCCCCCTCATCAACTCTACTAGTCACATCCTCGAAAACTTCCAGTAGATTTGTCAAGCATGATTTCCCCTTCATAAATCCATGCTGACTCTGTCTGATTCTGCCACTGTTTTCCACATGCTCAGCTATTTAATCTTTTATAATGGACTCTAGAATTTCCCCCACTACCGACGTCAGGCTAGGCTGACTGGTCTATAATTCCCTGTTTTCTCTCTGCCTCCCTTTTTAAATAGTGGGGTTACATTAGCTACCCTCCAAACTGTAGGAACTGTTCCAGAGTCTATAGAATCTTGGAAGATGAACACCTATGTATCCACTATTTCTAGAGCCACTTCCTTAAGTGCTCTGGGATGTAGATTATCAGGCCCTGGGGATTTATCGGCCTTCAATCCCATCAATTTCCCCAATACCATTTCCCTACTAATACTGATTTCTTTCAGTTCCTCCCTCTCACTAAACCCTGTGTTCCCCAACATTTCTGGTATGTTATTAGTGTCCTCCTTTGTGAAGACAGAACCAAAGTATGTATTTAGTTGGTCAGCCATTTCTTTGTTCCCCATTATAAATTCCCCTGTTTCTGACTGTAAGGGACCTATGTTTGTCTTCACTAATCTTTTTCTCTTCACATATCTATAGAAACTTTTACAGTCAGTTTTCATGTTCCCTGCAAGCTTACTCTCGTATTCTATTTTCCCCTTCTTAATCAATCCCTTGGTCTTCCTTTGCTGAATTTTAAACTGCTCCCAATCCTCAGGTCTGTTGTTTTTTCTGGCCAGTGTGTATGCCTCTTCCTTGCAACCAATACGATCTCTAATTTCCCTTGTAAGCCATGGTTTGGCCACCTTTCCTGTTTTACTTTTGCGCCAGACAGGAATAAACAATTGTTGCAGTTCACCCATGCGCTCTTTGAATGTTTGCCATTGCCTATCCACCGTCATCCCTTTAAGTAACGTTTCCCAATCCAGCATAGCCAACATGCGCCTCATACCATCGTAGTTTCCTTTATTTGGGGAAGGAAATCTGCTGTCCTTCCCTGCTCCGGCCTACACGTAACTTCAGACCCATAGTAATGTGGTTGACGTTGTGTTTTTCTTCCCCTTACTTAGTAGGTAAACATCAACAACCATGCATAAGGGATTAGTTAAGACAAAAATACATAGGCTTATTTATGAAGGATTTGAGAGGTTGGTAGCAGTATTACACAGTTGGAGAACTTGTACACATGTTTGAGTTAGTAGCTTCCTCAGAACAATCTGAGATGAAGGGTGGAATCTTCCAGTCCCACCAATTGCAGGAGGCTTGGTGGGCAGGGGGAACTTAATTTGGCGGGAAGCCAAAAATCAGATTCCCGTCGGCGGGGATGAACTTTAGGAATTAGGTTCTCGGGACTTTAAAGGCATTAAAGGTGAATCAGGCTTCCCGCCAAACAATGTCAGCAAGTCTTTTTGGATGTAGTAGCAAGTCATGCCCGCTCATTCAAAGGCTGCCTCATCAGAATGAAGTTCACTCTTCAAATGAAGTTCCCTATCAGCGAGAAATTAGAATGTGCACATTTACGGCTGTGTGTAAGAGGCGAGCACCTGGAGAGCTTCACTTCCCCCTGGACTTGAAGTGAGTAGATGCTGCTTTGGCTTTCCTGGGGAGGACTCACAAGTCTCAGCCCCTTGACTCAGATCAGTGCCAGCAGGCCAAGCGATGGACACGGGAGGCAGACTAAGGGCAGCAGGGTTGGAGGCTATCCAGGGAAGGAAGACAGACTGTCTGGGGAAGGAAGACTGGCTGTCTGGGGAAGGAAGACCGGCTGTCTGGGGAAGGAAGACAGGCTGTCTGGGGAAGGAAGACAGGCTGTCTGGGGAAGGAAGACAGGCTGTCTGGGGAAGGAAGACAGACTGTCTGGGGCTAGGAGGGAGACTGCAAGGGAGTGCTGAGGGTGCAGCGACATGGAATGGAGGGAAGGGTCTTGATTGTTGGATCTGGGGGTCCTGTGGTTGGGTGGGAGAGGGGCTTTCTGGGTGAGGACAGTGGGAGACAGATGGTCCTAGAGGCCGAGGTCCTTTCTGTCTATGGTCGGGTCCTGGTGGTTGAAATGAAAGTACTGTGCAGCGGAGGGAACAGCCACTGAGAGATGGGAGTGGGATGTGCTAGGGTGGGCAGGTCCAGGGTGATGGTTGGGTAGCTGAAGGTTTCATGATGGGGGTCATGAACCAAGTGACTCAGATAACAGGAGGGATCAGGGTTAGGGTGGGATGGGGATGGTAATGGGTGTAGGGTCAGAGGGGAGAGAAGGCATGTGGAGACTGATGGTTATAGTTGCAAGGGTAACAGTGGGAGGTTCAAGGCTGACAGAGGGGAGAGGAATGGTTATATTGGGTGGGTTAGGGGTGATGGGGGATGTTGGTGGGTGACAGGGGGAGAGTAGAAGGTGGTGGAGTGAGTCTTGAATGTCATGCACACCATTTTGGGATTCTCAGTTAATCAACGATGTCACTTCTGAATCACATGATATATTGCATCATTTCCCCCTAGTGATGTATACAGAAAACATAAGTGCATCCACTTAAAAGGTGAACCAGTATATGAAGGTGTACCACCACCTGAAGGTGTACCACCACAGTAAACTCTTAACTGCCCTCTTGCCTAGCAAGCCACTCAGTTGTACCAAACTACTAGAGAAAAGTTGTACCAGGTGGACTGCAGCAGTTCAAGAAGGCAGCTCACTAAAACCTTCTCAAGGGCATCTAGGGATGGACAATAAATGCTGGCCTTGCCAGTGATGCCCACATCCCACAGAAGAATAAAAAAAAACACTTGGTTCCAATTCAATTGTCATTAGGAATATGGAATATATAAGACAAGGAGAGAGCAGTCATGACCATCTGTCTTTCTGTGTCACTCAAAAAATCTCCCAGCACAGAAGAGAACCATTCAGCCCATCTTTGAAAGAACTGTCAAATTAGTCAACAACAACAACTTCCCTTCAACATACTAAAGTGTCCCAAAGGGCTTCACAAGTGCATTATCAAACAAAATTTGGCACAAGTCATATAAGGAGATATTAAGACAGTTGACCATAAGTTTGGTCACAGATGTAGGTTTTAAGAAAGATCTTAAAGGAGGAGATGGGGATGGAAAAGCAGAGAAGTTCAGGGAGGTGATTCCAGAATTAGGCCCTTGGCAGCGGAAAGCATGACTGTCGATAACAGGGTGAATGAAGTGGGGGATGGCCAAGAGCTGGGGGAACATTCGAGTTTTCGAAGAGTTGTAGAACTGGAGGAGATCACAGAGATTGGGCAAGGTAAAGTCACGGAGGGATTGGAAAACAAAGAATGCTAATTTTGAAATGGAGGTGATGATAGGAGCCAATCCAAGTCTGCGAGCACACGGGTGATGGGTGAACGGGACTTGATGTGAGTTAGTATCTGGGCAGAAGAGTTTCGGCAAGCCTCAGTTTATGGAGGGTGGAAGGTGGGGGTCCATGATTCAGCACTCTCTCACCAGCCAGTTTTGGATTATATAAATCATCAGTTCACAGACCTGAAACGTTAACTCTGTTTCTCTCTCCACAGTCTTTTTTTCCCCCAAAGGTATACTTTATTCATAAAATTTGTACTTCTGGATCACATGATATATTGCATCATTATTATTGTTATTACTTTTATTATTCACACCAGATGTTCAGCTGAGGCTATTCTACCCATGAGGGCGTTGAAATTTGCAGCATTATCTGGAGCTGAATGGGAGGAATCATAGTTCCACTGACATATCTCCAACTCAGGTCCCATTAATAAGCCCGGCCAGAAGATCATTCAACACTTTTCCATTGTACTATGGAATTCGAAACACAAACAGATTAGGCATGACCTTATTAAATGGTGGAGCACGCTCGAGGGGCCGAATGGCCTACTTCTGCTCCTATTTCATATGATCGTATATTTCCCCTCTAGTGATGTATACATGTATTCCCATGAAACCCACGTATTCTTTCATGGGATGTGGGCATCACTGGCAAGACCAGCATTTGTTGCCCATCCCTAATTGCCCTTGAGAAGATGGTGAGGAGCCGCCTTCTTGAACCGCTGCAGTCCATCTGGTGCAACTTTTGTGTAGTGGTTTGGTACAACTGAGCGACTTGTTAGGCCAAAGGGCAAAAGTCCATCGCAAAACATGTTAACTTGAAAATTACTGAAGTGCCATGGAATTCGATTTTTTTCCAGAGAGTACGCTGAATTTTATGTGCCCCCGGCGGGCGTGTTTCCCACGGAGGGGCACGGAGAATAGGTCAGGAGTTCACCCCACCACCTTCCGGACCACCTCTGAGCTTATCCCCATAATACAGGGGGGGGTAGGTGGGCGCTGTGATTGGCAGCCCACCCGCCATATTTAAATAAATAATCAAATAATACGCTGATAATGCGCTGCCCACACCATAAAACGTTTGGCGGGTGGGATCGGTCAGGCGGGTTTTTTAACTTAGCTGTTTAACGGGCGGGAAGGAAGTGCGGAAGGGGTCGCTCTTTGGGGGCTGCCCTTTGCCGATCGCAAAAGCCCCCCCACTTCCTTCCTACCCACTCCCTCCCTTTTCCTTATCCCCCTCCCCCCGCCCCCACCCCCCCCTCCCCCGAACCAATCCAAGACCCCGGACTTACCCGCTCAGGGAGATCCAAGGCCTTGGGGTCTTTTCTTCTCCAGTAGTTGTGGCTGTGACGGCCGATACCTTCCTGGTGGTGCCGGGACTCATGGAGCTGGGCGGCCAGTTGGATTGGCCGGCAGTCTCAGAGCGCTTTGTGGCTGCTGGGCGGGATTGGCATGGAGCATCCCGGCTCCACACTGGCATTGTTCCCGGTGGCCCCCACCCAGCTATATTATTCAGCCGAGAATGTTCCTCTCCTTGACGCCTCCAAACAATCGTAATTCTCCTGATATTTACAACACGCATTCCATATTAGGAACGCAGCCTGAGGACAAAAACATTTCCAATTGAAAAATCACGGTAAGTGCAATAGAATTCAACTTTCCTTCACACAGCATCTTCCTCTCTGAGGTGCCTCAATACAATTGCAATACTTTCATTTCTCACCCCACAGATGCTGTCTGACCTGCTGAGTATTTCCAGCATTTCCTGTTTTTCTTTCCGAGTTGATGGTTTGTAGCCTGACCCCACGATGGTGACCTCTCCTTATTGTTGTTGCAACTGCACAACATCAGTCAGGTAATGGTGTCGCTGACTCTAGTGTATTCCAGAGTAGGCAACATGGAGAACATTGAGCGGATGGAATTTGATATAAGGCAATGAGTGACCCATTGGAAATGGTCATGAAAACCCCAGAGCGTGAGGGAAATTAATGAAAGACGTTCATTTGAACAGCACCTACCACAACCACAGAGTGTCCCAAAACACCTTACACTTTTGAAGTAGCCATCCCGCACTCCCGCACTCCCGCACTCCCACACTCCCACACTCCCACACTCCCACACTCCCACACTCCCACACGCCCACACTCCCACACTCCCACACTCCCACACTCCCACACACCCACACTCCCACACTCCCACACTCCCACACTCCCACTCTCCCACACTCCCACATTCCCACACTCCCACACTCCCACACTCCCACACGCCCACACTCCCACACTCCCACACTCCCACACTCCCACACGCCCACACACCCACACTCCCACACTCCCACATTCCCACACTCCCACACTCCCACACTCCCACACGCCCACACTCCCACACGCCCACACTCCCACACTCCCACACTCCCACACTCCCACACGCCCACACTCCCACACTCCCAAACTCCCACACGCCCACACTCCCACACTCCCACACGCCCACACTCCCACACTCCCACACGCCCACACTACCACACTCCCACACTCCCACACGCCCACACTCCCACACGCCCACACTCCCACACTCCCACACGCCCACACTCCCACACTCCCACACGCCCACACTCCCACACTCCCACACTCCCACACTCCCACACTGCCACACGCCCACAAACAGCCTGGTGATCAGGCTCAGACTATGTTTTAGTGATGACTGAGTGACAAATATTGGTGAGGGCGCTGGTGGGGATGTCTCTGCTTTTTTACGACCAGCTGAAAGGCTGAGCTGGGCCTTGTTTTAACACAGAACCGTCCTGCCCCACTGACGATGGGCATCATGGTGGGCACGAGTGGACAATATGGTGACAGGGCCAAAAATCAGCTTCACGCTGTTGTGAAACCAGCTCCACCCGTCAATGACAGGCTGTGTTTCCCACCACCACACGTCAGGAACCTAAATGAAATACTTTAGCATCTCTTTATAAGCCCTGCTGGCCGGAATCACCCCCTCCCACGCTGGATCATCCAGTACATACTGGCGTGACCGCACACCAACCTGCTTCACAACTGAACATAAATGACATGCACTTTGCTCGGGACTTTGAGGTTTGCTTGCCGAATTTCTTCGGACAGGTTTCGCAGGCAGCACCACATCACTTTTAGGGAGCTCATGGGCAGGTCTCTACCTAGCAGACCAGCTGGAAGGAGGGGGGTGGCTGCAGGACTAGGGTTTGCTTGGGGAAGGGGGAGAAGTGACCTCAGGCGAGGGAAGAGGCTGCAGGGCGAGGGCTGTACTGGGGAAGGAGGGTATCCCAGGCAGTGCCTGGGGGCACGTGTTGATCTGTGCAAGTGGCCTCAAGATGGTGAGGGCTGAGGAAACAGTCTCCAGAGGAGATTAGGCCAGATGGAGATGTGAGGGTGTGTGTGAGAGTGAGTGGTGATGTCTCTTGAGCTGACAGTGAGTGAGATGCCAGTGAATGTGTGATGGGCTTGCGAGTGTGTGAGTTTAGAGTGATGAGATGGTTGCCTTACCCTGGCAGCACAGATGAGATAATTCATCCTCTTTCTGCACTGGATGGCCAACCTCTTCCATGCAGCATTGGCACTGACCACCCCTGCCACCACTTACCATGCCGGAGCGGTGAGACTGATGGGCCTCCTGTGGCCAGAGCGGGGGTAGAGGGCATCGCAGGGGTCTTCATGGTGTCCAGGGGGTGTCCCAGGGATATGTCACTGAATCGGGGGAGGGGGGCAGGGCTGCACTTTTCTTGCCTTTTGGGGCCATGTCTTCACTGGACCAGTCCTGGGCTGCAGGCATCGAGAAGTGTGCGGGCGGCTGCAGTTTAAATATGGCGCCCGGCACGAGGAAGCGGTGAGGTAATGGCGCGGTGGGCGATTCAGAGGCTGCCCCCCAGCGAGACAGCGAGTTTCCTGTGGCTGTGTAATTAACGAGGTGGGAATGGATGATGAGATGTGAAAACCCCCCATTGCTGCCAGCGGCAACATGTCTTTCTGCACGTCCACTACTGCACTCAGTGTAAATCTGGGGCGATTGAAGCTCTTGGATTTCCTCTCTAAGCCCGACTGCCTCTCCATTTCTCTTCACTGCTTTCAGACGCTCCTAAAAACCTCTCTCTCTGACCAAGCCTTTGGTCGTCTGTGTCGAAACATTTGCTCGTTTGGTTGAGTGTCGAGTTTTGTCTGTGATGCTCCTGTGAAGCTGCTCTTTACCGTGTCACCTCAACGCACATTGCACAGCTTTGCTTAGCGTTTACAGCGTGGTAACAGGTCATTCAGCCGAGCTGGTCAATGCCAGTGTTCACACTCCAAACAAACAATTCAAAAGTGAAACAGTTTGGCAAAGTCTGACAGTCTATGATGGATGTGGGAGCTAAAACGCTGTTTCCTTTCTTCATCCATCTAGTCTGGAACAGTTCCAGACGTTTCTGCTCTAAACTCCAGGCCTCTGGAGAATGGGATCAGTTTGGTGGGACTGTCCCAGCAGCTCAGCTGAGATTGCTCTTGCTGAGGGAGCAAGTTGGACAGAGTCAGAGTCAGACCTTCACCTCTCAAAGCTCACCTTAGAGTCTGAACACATAGTCAGCTGTTACTCCGCTGCAGGACTGAGAGAGCACAGCACTGCAGGAGGACAGGGCTGAGTAAATGCTGCACCTCCTGTTCCTTGGGTGAGACATGGCAGTGAATTCCCTGCTCCCGGAGGAGAGATGTGAACTATTTGCGGAAGAGCGGGAGCAACATTCCTCCCTCGACCAAATCAGATTGAAGTTGTTATTCATCCCGTTTTCTGATTAAAACGTGTAGAATGTCTCCCCTGTTTGTCGATATAAACAGTAATGCATTGTATGTGAAGCAGATTGACACTCTTCTGAGACTTGATAAGTTGCTATCTCAAGACTTTTGGGAGTACAAAATGATTGTACTACACATCCTTAATACTGGAAGCCCTTAATTTTTTGGGATATAAGATCACAGTGATGGATGAGTTGCCATAGAAATCACAGCTATGGAATTTGTGGTTAGCCAGACAGAAAATGCAGTGATAAGGCATCTTAATGAATGTGTTTGATCGATCTATGTCGCTTTGTGCTAAAGCAGGGTTAGGGGGTCAAAGTAGTGGCTATAATCTAATCGACTTTGCATACCAGTATTTTTGACATAAATCACACATAAAACACATGAATATAATAAACACTGGCCTCTTGTTCCCCTTCATAAACTGAAAAAAACAGATCTTAAGAGTGTCATTATCACAGGGTTGCTGTCGAGGTAGTGAACATATCTTCTTTGTCTCTCTCTGCAATTCTGTGTCTCTCATTTTTTTGTTTTTTCCTCTCTGACCTCTGCCTGTTTGCCTGTGTCTCATTCTCTCTCACACACATTCCCTCTGCTCCTCGATCTGCTCCTCGATCTGCCTGGCTGTGATCCTTTCTCTCTCTCTCATGTCTGTCTCTGCCTCTCTCTCTCTCCCTCTCCCCCTCTCTCTGATGCACACACTCTCCCTGCTCCTCTATCTTTTGCCCATTTCTCTCTCTCTTTCTCTCTCTCACATGCACACACTCTCCATTTTGCTCTTTCTTTGTTTCTCTGTCTCTCTCACAAATGGACATACTGGTTGAAGCCCACCAGCAGGAGAGCTGGCGTTGTCTCCTGTGTGGGAGACCCGCCAGTATTAAGTGTTTCTTAGGTGCTTAAAAGTGGCCAGCGGCAGGTTCCAGGGTCAAGGATGCCAGGGTTGAAATCCCGCCCCTCCTGAGAGCTGCCAGCCAATCAGAGGCCAGCAGCTGTCCATTGCAGGCAGTGCCAGCAGGATCAGTGGTAGCTGGTGGTTATGGGCTCAGGGAGAGGTGTAGGATCGCCAAGGGACCCAGGCTACAAGTATGTGAAGGCGTTGGTGAGGGTCGTGGTGGGGGGTGCGGGTCAGCAGCAAGGGCACTGGTTAAATGCCAGCGGGGGTGAAGTGAGCCCTTAAGGCAGGAAGGCCACCCATGAGCCTTAGCATCCCAGACATAATCGGACAGAGGTGGGATGGTGCTGAGGCTCTTGCCCTGTACCTCGCTGCCCAATTAAATGCCCAGCACCCCCTCCACCCCCACGCCCGCCACACCAACTTAGCACCGGGAGGCATTAAATTCCACCCGCTGTCTGTGCATCTCTCTCTCTCTCTCTCTCTCTCTCTGTATTTCTTTATCAGTCTCTTTAGCATTTACTGTTGCTGCTTCTTTCTCTTTGCCTCTGACTCTCTCCATATTTATATTTCTCTCCTTGTCTGCCTACTTATCCCCTTTTCGGCTCTCTTTCATTCTGTCTCTTTCTCCACACCTCTCTCATTCTTTGCATCTTTTAATCCACCTCTCTCTGTAATTCCTTCTTGCTGCTCTTCTCTCCATCTCTGCCTTTATCCCTCTTTCTCTGATCTGGTCTCTCCTTTTCCCTTTTGCGTTTCTGTGAATTTCCCACCCGCTCTCTGTCTGTTACGACAGGGACTTCATTTCTAAAAGTATTTCAATGGCTGCGCTGCGCTTTGGGACATCCTGTGGTTGTGAAAGGCGCTACATAAATGCAAACCTCTCTTCCTTTCTTTATATCACTGATTTCCTTATTAACCCTCCTTTCCTGGGGCACAGGCTCCTTTTCCCTTACAAAATGCAAACGTTCCCATAGGTTTAAGAGAAAACCAGCAAATTATTAACTTTACTCACAAGTTCATTATAATTACATCGTATTAATCAACTCAATCTGAACAGGAATGAACTGAGATGATGGATAACTGGGTGCTAGTTAAATAATCTGTCGAACTGAAATTCCCCCTTTTTCCAATCATTTATAATTTTTAAAAAATATATTTTTCTTTTCCCACCTATTTTAAAATTTATTTCAATTTATTGTTTTATCTCCACCTTTTAGCCCATTTCGATCCCTTCCCCCCACCCCACCCCCGCTAGGGCCATCTGCCACTAGCTTGCTTCCCTTAATGTCCCCATTAGCACATCCTTTAGATAATATCACCACCGTCAACACCCCTTTGTCCTTTTGTCTATGACGTCTTTGGCAGTCTCTTCTTTACCTCCACCTATCGCTGGCCCTCTATCCAGCTCTACCTGTCCCACCACCCCCCCCTCAACCAGCTTATATTTCACCTCATTTCTCTATTTCCTTAGTTCTGATGAAGAGTCATATGGACTCTAAGAGGTTAACTGTGTTCCTCTCCGCAGATGCTGTCAGACCTGCTGAGTTTTTCCAGCTATTTTTGTTTTTGTTTCAGATTTCCAGCATCCGCAGTATTTTGCTTTTTTCTCAGATACTTAAGTGGACTGAGGGGAAATAAGATCTTGTGATCTACAATAATTGAAATTATTACAAAGTGTGAGTTCCGTTCTCCCCCTGACGATTTGTTTTGCTCTCTCCCCCCATCCCCCGTCTCCCAAAGGCTCCTCTTAGGACAACACCAGCCCCACCCCCTCCTCCGCCTCTGCCCCCACTATAGCCTTGTTGGCAGGCTATTGAACCATAGAAGCCAGCACAGAGAAGTACAATCCATTCCTCACTTTGCATGCACTTTCCAACCAAAGGGGTTACCAGAGATCAAGACGGGGGGCATGGGGGGAGTGGAACCTGCAGAATAATAGGTTAATAATTATGGTAATGAGATTGTGATGTGTATCATGATGTAACATTGACATCAGTAGTTATGTGCAAGAGACTAAGTACAAGACTGTACAAGAGAGAGCCTAGAATGGGCTATAGTGTAAGAAAAGGAGTTTTTTGAAGGAACATATCGGAGTTAGGCCTAAAAATTCCCAATCCGGAACAGGTCACAAACCATCCGAAGAGAGATCCAAATCATGTACAAAATGAAAACCAAACCACAAACCAGAAACCCAGCTCATCCCCCATTCACCCCCTCCCCCTCCCCCTCCCCGCATTCCTCCCTCCTCCCCTCCCCCACCCCTGTAGTCCAGGCCAGTTGGAGCATCCCAATTTCCACCCAAGTTAACTGGGCAAAGACCAGGGATTGAGCCTAAGGGCTCCCACCCAAGGCTGTGATGACACTGCCCCCTGGTGGGAGAACAGTCACTGATGCCTCGAAATGACAGCCATGAATATTTAAAGAGTTTTCACAACATTCCTCTCGCTGCTATTTTAAGCAAGCAGTTAACCAGTGCAATTTAAACAGATTAATGCCTCTGTTAAAAGTGGAGAAAGGAATTTCAGAGAAAACATTTAAAGTTTGCCATTAACTTCTGTACTGAGTTTCTGATATTACCCTGGGCAGCAGCTGATGTGACTTCTGTCGACAGTCATTTCCAGTGACTGGAAATGGAAAATGTTTAAGGGTAAATGTATCTCTTGGAGAGTCAAGTGTCAATTACCAGGCCTGGAGGTCCGTTATCATTGCTGATAATAGATCATAGTAGAAGGAGGCCATTCAGCCCATCATTCCTGTGCCGGCTCTTTGAAAGAGCCATCCAATTAGTCCCACCCTCCTGCTGTTCGTCCATGGCCCTGCATCTTTTCCTTCTCAAGTATTTAACAAAACCCCTTTTGAAAGTTACGATTGAATTTGCTACCACCGCCCTATCAGGTATCACATTCCAATTCATTGTATAAAAAGGGCTCTCAATGTGGTGCATTTGCATGTACCGGAGGCCACATACATTAATACACAGGGGCCCTGCTCTTTGCAGACAGAAAGGGCGTGTACACACACTGCACCCGTTTCACCCAAAATAAGTGACAGCCATTCACTGATTCATTCCTCAGGGCAATGCTTTTGACCAATCAGGGTCAAGCTGCCTGCTTTAAATTTCAAACAATGCTTGGCAGTTAACTGTCAGCCACCATCACTGGTGCATTCTCCATGGCAACGCCTCTACCAATCAGAGTCCACTTGTCAGCCAACCAGCACGCTGTTCACCTACAGTATACATTGTTGTTTTCCCCTTATATTGCTATTCTTGCAAACTGTCCTGATGAGTGCAAGAGGAAAAGCTTCAACATGGCTTTTTTTACAGCCACACTCAAAAAAGATTTCTCCTCATCTCTCTGATTATTTTGCCAATTATTGTAGATCTGCGCCCTCTGACCCTCCTGCCTCTTGACTCTAACAAAACCTCCATATCGTTTGAACACCTCTGTTAATCCTCCTGTTAACCTCAGCTGCTCTAAGGAGAACAACCCTTTCTCCAGTCTCTCCATGTAACTGGAGTCCCTCGTTCCTGACACCCATCCTGGTAAACCTCCTCTGCAGCCTCTCTAAGCGCCGAGTTTGATGCCCCTCTCTCTGTGTCCGGTCCTCACTCCGATGACTTCACAAATTTCCTTGGAAAACTCACAGAATCGGGAATGTGGTTCCTTAACTATGGGTAAAAAATCCCAAATCTTAGGTCATTAGTATTGGCCGTGGCTCAGTACTTAGCGCTGTCACCACACAAGGTTGTGGTTTCAAGTCCCGCTCCAGGACCCCCGAGTGCCGGCACTCCAGTGTGGGACTGAGAGAGTGCTGTACCTACGGAGGTGCCATATTTCGGATGAGACGATGAACCGTGGCCCACTCTGCCCCCTCATGTGCACATAAAAGATCCGGATGGCGCTATTTTGAAGAGGAGAAGGGGAATTCTCCCTGGTCATCCTGTTCTATATTCACCCTCACTCAACATCAGAAAAACAAATTATCTGGTCATGATGACATTGCTAGTTGTGGAATCTTGCTGTGCACAAATTGGCTGTGGTGTTTTCCCACATTACAACAGTGACTAAAGTACTTCAAAGGCTGTAAAGCACTTTGGGACATCCTAATGTAATGAAAGGTGCTACACAAATGCAATTTCTGTCAACAGGCTCCCACAACTTCATTGTTGTTGGCATTTCCATTCCATAAAAAATAGATGGACTTGTGGGATGCGAGGCCCAAAACATGGGTTAAAATCCCCCAAAATATTCATATTTTCAGAACGGAATGGGTGTTCAATGAGTGTAAACCAAAAAAACACAGACTGATTTCAGTGAGGAGACTCCAGCCTCCACAGATTCCTGGTCCTGCAGCAACCTCTGGTGGAGATTTTTATAATTACAGTTCTTCAGTGTTTTTTTTCCGCAAACACAATAAACAGAAAAAGATGAAATATGTCTTAAAACATTAGAATAAAAACTGGGGGGGACGTAGGGGGAGTTTGCAACACCCTAATTCTAAGCTGCTGATCCCTCTGTCTGCTGCCTCTAACTGTGCATTAAATTGGACGGTATCTATTTTCCTTGAGATTTCTGTGTGGTTTATAGAATCAAGGTTAAGCTGGGAGAAGCCAGGACTAAGGGATCCAGCTGTGATGCTGGATTACTTGCTATTTTTTTTAAATCTGAAATTGATAGATTTTTGTTAAGGGATCTGGGCCAAAGGTGGGTATACGGAGGATCAGATGTGATCTCATTGAATGGCAGAACAGGTTTGAGGGGCTGAATGGCCAACTCTCGTTCCTATGTCCCTAGGAAAATTTTACCTCCAAGTGCCTTTGTTGGTTGAGACACTTGGTCTGTGGTCTCGCGCTGACTGGTGCTGTGCACATGTGAGGAGAGATTTTTTCACCCAGAGAGTGGCTGGAGTCTGGAACGAACAGCCTGAGAGGGTGGTGGAGGGAGGTTCGATCGAGGTATTGAAAAGGGACTTGGATTGCTACCCGAGAAGAGAGAATGTGTAAGGCGACGGGGATCACAGACTCGCAGAACCACAGAGTTGTTACGGCGCAGAAGGAGGCCATTTGGCCCATCGTGGCTGCACCAGCCCTCTGAGCATTTTAACTTAGGCAGGGGAGTGGGACGAGGTGGGATGCTCTTTCTGAGGGCCAGTGCAGACCTCGATGGGCCAAATGGCCTCCTCCTGCACTGTGAAGATGCTGTGACGTGTGCACGTGCAGGTAACGTCTCGTCCTGTACAACAGACCCTGCTGTCCATCTAAAACAGCAGTTAGTTCCTTTGCCAGGTTCAGTCTCCATGCCAATGCCGAGTGCCCAGGGACATAGGCACCGAATTTCCCCTGATTTGACGTGGAGGGGGCGCGTGTGAGAGGCAGAAAAATGGTACAATATTCAGTCAATTCTGAAGCTGGGGCTGAAGCGCATCACTGGAGCAGAGCAGAGGGAACTGACCTCTAGATCAGACAGTGCTATTTCCAATCTGGCAGTGCCAAGGGTTGCCAACCCCCCCAGGACTGCCCGGGAAGCCCCCGGGAGCTAAAGTTAACCCGCTGGATATTAAAATATTGGACATGGGTAAGAGGTGAAAGGTCATGTGATGAAATCTCCGGGATTGCACCCGACCAGAGTTGGGTACCACCCGAGGTCTGAACATCATCCCCATTGGCCTTGGAGCAAGTGCAGTGCTCAAATGGTACTGGAGCTAAAAAGGTTAAATTCTGAGGGCAGGTTACATAGATTTAAATTCCCCTGTGTATAGAAGATAAAGGGCGATTTAATTGAGGCGTTTAAGATGATTCCAGGGATTGATGGGCTAGTTAGAAATTATTTCCTCTGTTGGTCGTGGTGGGGAGCGGGGGTGGAGGGAGCAGGTAAGGGGAGTGCAGAATAAGACAGCGTAAGTTTAAAATTAGCAGTGGGTCACTCAGAGGTGATGTCAGGAATCTCTTCTGCACTCGGAGAGGAATTTCTGGAACTCTCTCCCCCCAAAAAGCTGTTGAAACTGAAAATTTCAAAACTGAGGTGGATAGTTTGTTAGCAGAGGTATTAATAATTACAAATGAGCAAGGGTGGGTACATACCCAGGGCCTAGAGAACAGAAACAGGCCATTCTGCCCAAATGGATTAGAATCCACATGCTGCTGCCCATTCCACATCTCGCCCTATCAACATGTCCTTCCAGTGCTTCTTACCTCACGTGACCCAATTCAGCTTATCCTTAAATGCATCTATACCATTTGCCACAACTACCCCATCTGGTAATGATGGAGTTAAGATCCACGGTTCCATTAAATGGCGGAAGAGGCTCGAGGGGTTGAATGGCCTCCCCCTGCTCTTACGTTCCCTCAGTGAGTGTTTCCGTTAGGTTCCCAGCACCAACCTCACTGACCACAAAGTTCCACTGAAAACCTTGTATATTTTGGAATGGGCTGGTTCCTCTGGGGATCCTCCTGCTCGGTCACAGCTGCCCCCACTCAGGAAGAAGCAGCTGCTCACATCAGCCTCTGCAGGGTGACCCTTGTTCCATCCGAGCGTGTGTGGTACAGGACACGAGAGCTTGACTGTTCCATCGTTCAGCGTCCCGCGCTCACTCCGCCCGCTACAATCGCACAGGAGACCCTGTGGCCCGAGAAAGAAACTTCAGAGAAACTGAAGTGATGCAGATTTTAAAAGGAAGAGTTCACTCAGAAATTGTGTTTCTAATTTACAAAGGTTACATCACGAAACTGTTCATGAAGGCATTTAAAATGACAAATGGAGCGATTAAATGCAAGTGCTTATTCTCTGTGCTGAAGCGCCTACAAAGTACTTGCACCTATTCAATGTATACTTGTCAGGACAAAACGCTGAACTGTTCCCACCTTTGCTGTCTCGAGCGTATCCTTGGCAGGACAAGGTCATGAGCTCAGGGTCCTGGAGCATCACAATCCCAGCAACGTACACTCATTATTAAGCCAAAGCCGCCTGTACTACCTCGGCCACGTTCACCGGAGGGTTAATGGTCGTATACCCAAAGACCTGTACGGTCAATTGGCCACTGGGTCTTGACCTCTTGGGCGTCCACACCTCCACCACAAGGACCCCTGCAAGTGAGATATGAAGATGGTGAACTCTGACCCACTGGGAGACAGTCGCTGACAGCTGGGAACTCCTGAGGCTGACTGTTTGGAGGGGCTTTGGCAGAGACGAGCAGAAACGAAAAGCTGGCTGAGAAGAGAGGCCCAGAGAGAACAGAGAATTGTGCAACTCTTCAGCCCAGTGACTTCCTCTGTAGCTAATGCAGGGGCTGCCCTGCCGGAGGGGGGCTCCTGAGCCACACCAGGCGATGTTGACCAGCGGAGTGAAAACCATTGTCCTACCAGACAGGAGGCTGCCCCCACTTATTTTGAAAGTTTGCGACTGATCCTCTCAAAGAGGGAGTGTCGCCTTGTGTGGTTTGACCCCACCTTGGCCTTGTACCTTCACTAGGTATTAGCATTGGCTCAGTGGGTAGCACAATCTCCTATAAAGTGTAAACTTTGTGGGTTCAAGTCCCACTCCAGAGAATTGAACACACAATCGAGGCAGATGGTGATGTAGCGCTAATGTCACTAGACCAGAAGATCCCAGGCTAATGCTCTGAGGACATGGGTTCAAATCCCACTACAGCAGCTGGTGAAATTTAAATTTGAATAATAAATCTGGAATTATGAAAGCTAGTCTGAGTAACCCAAGCTGGTTGGTGAAGTTAAAACCATCTCCCTCTCTCTCTCCATGGACTTTCAATTTTGATTTATGTTGATCCACGATGATGCTTGGCAAAAAAGCTGCAGTGGTTTGCCCTTGCCTTCTGCAGCCTGGCTGACCAGGAGACTTTCGTAGTCTCTGGCTCATCGGAAGGATTTCCAGTTTGATAATCAACCTGGAGATTTCTTCTCCGCCGATGCTGCCAGACCTGCTGAGTTTTTCCAGGTAATTCTGTTTTTGTTTTGGATTTCCAGCATCCGCAGTAGTTTTTTGTTTTTATCTCTGTGTTTAATTGACTGCCGCTTCTCTTCAAGAAATGCCTACCTTGAAGAAGTATTGCTCTGTTCTCCGACAGGATTTCCGCCTGTCTCTTCTGCCTTGTTATACTCAGTTCTGCTGAAGGGTCATGAGGACTCGAAACGTCAACTCTTTTATTCTCCACCGATGCTGCCAGACCTGCTGAGTTTTTCCAGGTATTTCTGTTTTTGTTGAGGGACTTGAACCTGCAGCTACTGCTCAGAGCCAGGCACACTCCCCATGCACAACAAGACCTTCCCTAAGGTGCAAAAGAAGGAAAACCAGAGTTATGGGAGTGTGTGGCCCTAGTCGAATGCCCCTTGCAGTTTGTCAGTAAGGACTTGGGGGACCTAATTGTTCCCTTGTTCACTGCAACTATATTCAGGTTGAAGCTAAATGGAGCAAATAACGTGCTGGTCTTGGGACAGAGAAAGCTCACTGGCCAATACGGGCACTGAACACATGACCTTGGCATTAGCAACACCATCTGAGCTAATGGACTGCTGCACCCCCCTGTTTATAGACTCTTTTAAGCAAAACAAAATCAATAAGTTAAACGAAACATCAATGGGGGGGGGTGATGACTGCCCCTGGTGGGGGCACTGCCCCTGGTGGGGATGACTGCCCCTGGTGGGGGCACTGTAAGTAAAACAAAAATGTGAAAGGAAACTTACAAAACTAAACCAAAATGTCATTTCCGGGGGCGATGATGCCCCCGCGGTGCCCACCGATTGCGGAAGGGCTTTAGTGGCGCCGGTGGGCACCGTGTGCTCCCTCTCCAGGGCCACCCGGCCGCCAACGTGGCCGGGGTAGAGGGGCAGGCATTCGGGTCGCACGACCCCCTTGACCGTCCGCTGCCTGGACCTGCTGGTGACCACCTTAGCCAGGCCCAGGAGCAGGCTTACCAGGGTTACCCTCCCTGCCCCCTTCTGCACTGGGCAACCAAAAGGTCAGGAGCCTGGGGCTGAAGTGCAACCAGAAATGGAGGTGCAGCCCCTTCAAATAGTCAAATAGGGGCTGCAGCCTCGGGCGCTCTGCGTACACACTGAACACGGACTCCCCTTGGCCACAGGAAATGCAGCCGCCCTGGGAGTCCGTGATCCACCTTAACCTTCGATCACATACAACAGCCTCCACTCCAGGCACCCCCCGATGGAGAAAGGGAGCACTCACACATACAGAGCCCTCCACTGGGGACCTCCCCCACCCCCAGGTGGCAGGACAGAATGCCACGGCCTGTAGGTGAAGGGTGTGTGGCACAAGGCCACACAGGGACCCATCCACATCGAACAGAAAGGCACGGAGGGAACTTACCATGAGACGGATCAAATTGTTGGGCCGCAGCTCCCGAGGGAGGTGTCGGGATGCGGGACCCGTGTGAAATTCGGTCTGAACGGGGGGGTCAGCTCAGACGGAAGTCCACCGCATGCTTGAGCCACTTTGACGCCATGGGTGCCATCAGGTCCGAGCACGCCCGCTTTCAGGCTGTGGACGGCTTTGGCCGTGAGCTGGACATCGACAGACGCCCACCTGGTGAGTACTTGTGGCATCATCCAGACCGCTCCTCCATCATCCAGCATGTCCCCGACTCTGGTCACCCCAACGGCCCAAGCCCCCACTTCCGCCAACCCTTGGACTCCATGTTGATGGAGGTGTGGATTCCTGAGCAGCGGCTCTCTGACAATGGCCGCTACTCCTGACGGGAGAGGACTTGGGCATGAGGCAACCATGTTCCAGACCTTAACCAGTTCCCTATAGAGGACAGGCAACTCCTGCAGGGAGGCAGGGAGACACCCCCAGGCCTATAAACAGGAGCTGCAGATCATGGTTGGTCCTTGCACCTGGTGGAAGAAATGCATCACCATTGGGAGGGGGCTCAACATAAAGGTATGGCTGCAGGGTCTGGAGGAGGAAAGTCACCACTTGGGTACGTTTTATGACTCAGCAGTTTGGTAAAGCTGAGTTATTTAAAAATCCTAGAGGAAACAACTGTCATAACCTATATTTTTAAGTGGTATGTTTGAGATGCAACTCTAAATTCAGGAATCAGACCACCAGTTCTTGAGAGGTTCCATATTAAACTAAATGAGACATACACAAATTAACTATATATACATGGCTACAAATTACTACTATCATAACTTTTAACAAATTCCTAAACTAATCTCCATTAAGGCAACAACAACCCATAGACTTAATCAGATACCAGGCAAAGCATTTTCACCTTACAAATTCAAAATGAGGTTCCTCTCTCTTTGGATCCTGGGGACACAGTTGGAGGCCTACAGCTACTTTGACCCTACATTGCCTCTGCCCTGCACACATAAAACTGCTGAAGTTATACCTAGTACAGCTCATTGAATGTAAATTCTCATTGTATCACCAGCCTCTTTGAACTCCACCTCTTCTAACAATAAACCCATTTCATAGTACCAATTTTATTAGTAATATAAACATATTGCCTGGTCTCTGCCAGCTAGGTGTCAGATTTCACCCCACTGCTTGAATGTTGTATTAAAAAAAAATGCAAATACACTTTACCTCTCTTACATCTCAAAACTAGTGCACATCAAAGCACCCAGACTAGCTGGTTTTAATCCAATTAAGACACACCCACAGACCATACCTCTATTTTAAAAGAAAAATATTTTCCAATAATATTAAATACATTAATAGCTTCATGAAACCCCCCTCCTTATCGAAAAATGAACTGTCATAATTCTAAAAGACGGCTTCATTTAAATAACCCATCTCACACTATCTCCTATACTGATTACACTATTACATTGCCGGATGCATACATTAACATAACAATATATATACACACAAGTCCTTGGTGTCAACAGAAATCACTCCAGTTCAGTGTCTAGGTTTTTTTTTAAATGTCCCATTTTCCTTTAAGCTTCAAACTCTTGATAACTCATCTGAGAACAGATTTTCTCTTCCAGCAATATGTATAATCCGTAGATTAAATGGTTATAATAATAGACTCCATCTGAAAAGCCTTGTACTTTTGTCTCGAAATTTGTCCAAAAACTTCAAAGGATTGTGGTCTGTATAAACAATTGTTTCTGATTAATTGTTTGCAACATAAATTTCAAAATGCCGCAATGCTAACACCAAACTCAAAATTTCTTTTCCGATCGTTGAATATCTTCTCTGTTGTATATTCAGCTTTCATGAAAAATACTTTATCGATTTTTCAATTCCAGTGCCGTCTTGTAACAGTACAGCCCCGATGCCTATATTGCTTGCGTCATTGGCCAACTTGAATTGCTTGGCATAATTGGGCACTGCCAAAACTGGTGTTGTAGTTAATACAGTTTTCAAACTATCAAATGACTCCTGACACTCCTGTATCCATTGAAGCTTCTTATCCTTTTTTAATAGTTCAGTCAATGGAGCAACAACTTGGCTAAAATTTGGTACAAATTTCTGGTAAAACCCACTCATGCCCAGAAATCCCAAAACATCCCATTTTGTTGTAGGCACTGGGAAATCCACGATAGCCTTGACTTTCGCATCTCTTGGGGCCACCTTACCATGTCCAGTGGTATGGCCTAGATATGTAACTTGCGCTTTTGCAAATTCATTTATAGCCAAGTTCATCACCAAATTAGCTTCTTGTAGTCAAGTAAATAATTCTTCCAGATGCTGTAAATGCTCCTCCCACATCTGACTGAAAATGATTAGATCATCAATATAAACAGCACAATTGCTTAGACCCACAATCACTTTGTCAGTCTTTGAAATGTCGCAGGTGCATTTTCATACCAAATGGCCTGACTTTAAACTGATATAGTCCACTTGGCGTTACAAAAGCTGATATCTCCTTTGCTCTCCCTGACAATGGTACCTGCGAATGTCCTTTTAGCAAGTCAGTCTTTGTGATAAATTTCGATTGTCCCATGTTCTCAACAAAATACCTTCCGGAAGGTAATAACATATTGGAATACATTTTGCTTCTGTTTCTGAATGAGCTTTCTGATATAAGCGTTTTAATTGCAAATCATTTTTCTGTAATTCCACTCACCTCTTTGAGTTAAACATTTCAGCTGAACTATCCTGTATTACTTCCTCCTGAACAACATTATCAAATACAGCGCCAGCTAATTGGATTTCAACACCTTCTCCTTGCCTTTGAACTGTCTGCTTATCTCGTTTATCTTGTTCTTCCCTATGAGCCTTTGATCTCATTACAACACAATTAGGAAACAATCTAGGATGTTGCTCCTGTAGCACCTCTGTTGAAAACACTTCTACAGGCTGATCAACTACCATAGGCATGACCCACATTTGCAATCCAGCTATATCATTACCCAAAATAAATTGAACTCCTGCAATGGGCAATTTTTCCACGACTCCAACTATAACTTCACCAGTCTTCCATCTGCTCTTTAAATTTACCTTCCACAATGGGAATAGATTTAGCATCTCCATGAACACCATTTATTATTACCTTCTCCTGCAATACTCCCTTTGAACAACAAATATCACTGTCCCACAACATTAAGGATTGACTAGCCCCTGTGTCTCTTAAATTTTTAACGTTTACCTAGTCCACCCTATACACATGGAAAGACTTTCCCTTCACACATAAACTCTTTAAACATTTCTGCAACCTGCTCCTCAGAATTCTCTTGAGTAAACTGTGAAAACATTCCCACTTCTTTACCTTTCACTTATTCTCCCTGTTTCACCTGTACACAAACCATTAGTTTCTCCTGTGCCTGAACCTCAGAACCCACAGTACTTTTACTTCCAGAGCTTTCCTGTACCCCAACAATTCCAACAGATTTTTCCTGCAGTCTCCAACGCACTGACTTTGTGTGCCCCACTTCAATACAATGAAAACACCTCAATTTTTTAATGTCGCTTCTAACTTCATCACCTTCCTTTTTATGGTGAGAAAAAACTTCCTGGGAGCTTCCAGCTACTCCCTCTCTCCCCTGACTACCTGCCTTCCTGTCACCTCCTCACTTTTTATCCTTTTCCAATTTGAAAGGGTGATGATTAAAAGGTTTAGCTCTATGAACTAACTCATCATCATCAGCTTATCTCTGCTGCTTATCTTATAGAATCAACCCTCTGTTCCTCCACATGAGTTCTCCGAAGGGATTGAATCTTTACACTCTTCCAAAAGAATGACTTCACCAATTACACCCGCAGGCTATACCTCTGTTTTAAAAGAAAGATATTTTCCAATAATATTATGTACATTAATAGCTTCATGACAGTGCGTAGGCACGCCAGTGACTGACTGCCCTCCCTAAGCGAGAGATACAGAATCTCAGCTGTGACCCACCGCGCCCTCTTGTCCCAGAAGAAGTCATTAAGCCTCTTCCGTATTTTTGTGACAAAGTCCAGGGGAGGGATCAAAGTAACCAGTCATTACCGCAGCATCGCGACCATCAGCTGGTTTATGTCCACACTCGATCCCCTGGAGGGCAGCACTCAGAGCAGTCTTATCCAACGCCCTAGGCCACTTCGTTTCCCAGGATTCCTCAGCAGGACTAAGATGGACTCCCAGGTAGAGGAGGTTGGTGGTGTTCCAGGTGAAAGGCCTGAGCTCCTTCGGGAGGGAGTCCATCTGCCACTGACCAACCAGAGTCCAGAGCATTTGTCCCAGTTGACCCTGGTGGAGGATGCTTCAGAGTAGATTTTCTGGCACACTCGCATTCTCCACAGGTCAGCTGGGTCTGTGAACACGAGGAGCGCGTAGACCAACAGGACTACCCTCCTGCCCGGCTCGTGCAGAAGCAACCCTGACAACCTCCTCTGCAAGAGGCGCAGGAAAGGCTCCCTGCAGATAGAATACAGCTGGCTGGACAGGGGGAAGTCCTGACGCACTCCTCTCCCAAAATGAAGGGGCACCATCAGGGACCCATTAACCTTAATCAGACTCTACAGCGGTGCAGAGAAATTGGATCCGGGCGACAAAACGTGACCTGAACCCAAAGGCTCGCAGAGTCCCGGGTAGCTATTTGTGATCCACCCTGTCGAGCGCTTTCTCCTGATTTAGGGAAAGGAAAGCACTTGACAGACCGGCCCTCTGGGAAAGGTGGATCAGGTTCCGGACTAGATGAATGTTATTGTAAATGGTCCAGCCTGGGACTGCGTGGGATTGGTCAGGGTGGATCATGTGGTTCAGCACGGGGCCAAGGCGCGTAGCCCATCGGCCTGGTGAAGATTTTATACCCCGTGCAGAGGAGGGAGACCGGGCGCTAGTTCTTAAACAGGCAGTGATCCCCCCTCTTAGGCAGCAGGACAATGACAGCCCAGTGCCATGAGAGGGGCCTCTCCCGGTTACGATACTCTCCCCCAGGACCCCCCCATAGTCATTCCCCAGGACATCCCAGAATGAACTCCACGGTCAGCCGGTCCAGCCCCGGGGACTTGTACCTGGAGAGGCTGTCGAGGGGCCGGTCAGCTCCCCCAGTGTTAATGGAGCTTCAGGCTTCCCACCACCTCCTGGGCTAACCTGTGGGCAGGTCCTCCCACAAGACCCTGTGAGTATCCTCGCTGGGTGGATCCAGAAAGAACACAGCAGAATAGCAGGCTCCGGGTCCGAGACAAGGGATCCATTGTTAGCCAGCAGCGTAAGGAGCTGCTGACAGAGCCTGGGCCTTTTTTCCAGTGAGTAGAAGAAGGGGGAGCCATGGTCCAAGCCCTGGAGGAACCAGATCTGCGACCTCACGTACGCAGCGTGGGACCTGGCAAGTTGCAGGTCCTGCAATGCTCCCTTCTCTCATCGTACACCGTCTGCAGGGCCGGGTCCTCATTGGGCTGACCGAGACATGCCTCCAGGTCCAACACCTCCTTCTCCGACTCTGTGACCCTGGATTTCCGCCTCTTTGTCGACCCCTTCACGTATTCCTGACAGAACATGGAGTGAGTCTGGCCCATGTCCCACCCTAGCCTCAAGGAGGGGAAGCCTCCCCACTCCCTTCTGCAGCCGGCCCAGAGGTGAAGGAGGGTGTCCAGGAGCCGCTCATCCTCCAGCGGCAGGTTGTTAAAGTGCCAGTACGCGGACCCCGTCCGAGCGCAGAACGGAACAAGTTCTGCCCACACCAGGTGGTGGTCCGAGCACGGAGAAACACAGGCCACAAGCGTGTTGGAAGTATAAAGGCAGCCGATTCTAGACACTCCGACTCCAGGCCTCACGAAAGTGAAGATGTTGGATTCAAGGTGGAGATCAGCTTCCCCGTCAATGCTGAGCGCCCCTCCCCTCAGGGGTGTAGTTGAAAGTCCCCCCCCCCCCCGCCCCGAAGAAAATGCACTCGCCCTCACCGACAGCGCTAAGGAGAGCGGACACTTCACCAGACCCACAGCAATACGGTTGACTTTTAACTGCCTGTCTGAAATGGCCTAGCAAGTCGTTCAGTTCAAGGGCAATTAGGGATGGGCAGCAAATGCTGGCTTTGTCAGAGATACCCACATCCCACAAAAGAATAATAAAAGGGAAACACTCCGCTGCAGCACTGTCGGAGTTGCTGTCTTTCTGTTCATTTCATTTCATCAATTTCATTAAATCTGATGAAAAGTCATCGACCTGAAACATTAACTCCGTCAGCTGCTGCCTGAGCTGCCGAGTTTTTCCAGCTTTTGTTTTGTTTTTATAATCAGTAAAACAGATCTAATCATTGCTGCTTGTGGGAGTTTTTTATGTGCAAATTGGCTGCTGTGTTTCCTATATTGCAACATTTTAAAAGTACTTCATTGGCCATAAAGTGCTTTGGGACATCCTGAAGCTGTGAAAGGTGCTATATTTCTTTCATTACTCAGGGCAATTTGATGTGACCTCAACCCATTGTCTCATACAATACTTTCCAGCAATGCTCACTGCACAGGACCTCGGCCCAACCATCTTCAGCTGCTTCATCAATGACCTTCCTTCCATCATAAGGTCAGAAATGGGGATGTTCACTGATGGTTGCACAACGTTCAGCACCATTCGCAACTCCTCAGATACTGAAGCAATCCATGTCCAAATGCAGCAAGACCTGGACAATATCCAGGCTTGGACTGACAAGTGATGAATAACATTCACATCATACATGTGCCAGGCAATGACCATCTCCAACAAGACAGAATCTAACCATCGCCCCTTGACATTCAATGACATCACCATCACTGAATTCCCCATTATCAACATCCTGGGGGTTACCATTGACTAGAAACTGAACTGGACCCAGCCATATAAATACTGTGGCTACAAGAGCCGGTCAGGGGTTGGGAATCCTGCGGTGAGGAACTCACCTGCTGACTCCCAAAAGCCTGTCCACCATCTACAAGGCACAAGTCAGGAGTGTAATGGAATACTCTCCACTTGCCTGGATGAGTGCAGCTCCAACAACACTCAAGAAGATTGACACCATCCAGGACAAAGCAGCCCCGCTTGATTGGCACCACATCCACAAACATTCACTCCTTCCACCACTGACAAATATTGGCAGCAGTGTGTACCATCTACTAGATGCACTGCAGCAACTCACCAAGACTCCTTCGTCAGCACCTTCCAAACCCATGACCACTACATTCTGGAAGGACAAGGGCAGCAGACACATGGGAACACCACCACCTGGAAGTTCCCCTCCAAGCCACTCACCATCCTGACTTGGGAATATATCGCCATTCCTTCACTGTCGCTGGGTCAAAATCCTGAAACTCTGTCCCTAACAGCACGGTGGGTGTACCTACACCACATGGACTGCAGCGGTTCAAGAAGGCAGCTCACCACCACCTTCTCAAGGGCAATTAGGGATGGGCAACAAATGCTGGCCCAGCCAGCGATGCCCACATCCCATGAATGAATAAAAAAAAACTATAATCTGATCTTTATTCTGTCCAATCCAGCTCAGCCCAGCCCAGCCCAGCCCTGTCCAGCCCAGCCCAGCCCAGTCCAGTCCAGCCCAGTCCTGTCCAGCCCAGTCCTGTCCAGCCCAGCCCAGCCCAGCCCAGCCCAGCCCAGTCCTGTCCAGTCCAGCCCAGTCCTGTCCAGTCCAGCCCAGCCCAGCTCAGCCCTGTCCAGCCCAGTCCTGTCCAGTCCAGCCCAGTCCTGTCCAGTCCAGCCCAGCTCAGCCCTGTCCAGCCCAGTCCTGTCCAGCCCAGCCCAGCTCAGCTCTGTCCAGCTCAGCCCTGTCCAGCCCAGTCCTGTCCAGTCCAGCCCAGTCCTGTCCAGTCCAGCCCAGTCCTGTCCAGTCCAGCCCAGCTCAGCCCTGTCCAGCCCAGTCCTGTCCAGCCCAGCCCAGCTCAGCTCTGTCCAGCTCAGCCCTGTCCAGCCCAGTCCTGTCCAGTCCAGCCCAGCTCAGCCCTGTCCAGCCCAGTCCTGTCCAGCTCAGCCCTGTCTAGCCCAGTCCTGTCCAGCTCAGCCCAGCTCAGCTCTGTCCAGCTCAGTCCTGTCCAGCCCAGTCCTGTCCAGCCCAGTCCTGTCCAGCCCAGCCCAGCTCAGCCCTGTCCAGCTCAGCCCTGTCCAGCCCAGTCCTGTCCAGCTCAGCCCTGTCCAGCCCAGTCCTGTCCAGCTCAGCCCTGTCCAGCCCAGTCCTGTCCAGCCCTGTCCAGCCCTGTCCAGCCCAGCCCTGTCCAGCCCAGCCCTGTCCAGCTCAGCCCTGTCCAGCTCAGCCCTGTCCAGCCCAGTCCTGTCCAGCTCAGCCCTGTCCAGCCCAGCCCAGTCCTGTCCAGCCCTGTCCAGCCCAGCCCTGTCCAGCCCAGCCCTGTCCAGCCCAGCCCTGTCCAGCTCAGCCCTGTCCAGCTCAGCCCTGTCCAGCCCAGTCCTGTCCAGCCCTGTCCAGCCCTGTCCAGCCCAGCCCTGTCCAGCCCAGCCCTGTCCAGCTCAGCCCTGTCCAGCTCAGCCCTGTCCAGCCCAGTCCTGTCCAGCCCTGTCCAGCCTAATGCAGTCCATCCCAGCCCATTCCGGTACAGCCCAGCCCAGCCCAGGCGTTGTAGTCACACTGTTGCTCTGGCTGTGTTTGTCATCACAAACCAGCCGACCTGACCTTCTCAGCACCACATGAGACTGATGTGTTCCTACTCTCGGATGAACCATGGGATGTTTCTGTGACTCCGCTGTCCTGCAGTGAAACCCAGTTATTATCAATTAGGTCCCTCAATGCAGTCCGATTGTAGAACACCAGCAGTTACAGGACCCTGTCCTGTGTTGTTTGGGTTGGACTACACCAGAAATTGAAAGTAATCCTTTAATATCTCAGGGGATTTGGTCTGTCTTGTTTAATATTTTTTCTTGAAAGTTACTGATGAAACCAATGACTCAGAATAGGTGAAATTCTATAACCTCCTCTTTGCTTGAAACGTACACCAGACATTGAAACCCAGGGAATGGGTATAAGAGGAACAGACAGGGAGGGGGATGGGGTAGGAGGGGGTAAAGGTGGGAAAGGGGAGGAATGGGGAAGGGGAGTGTGGAGAGGTGGGAGGGCAGGATGGGGAAGGGGTGGGTGGTGGGAGGGCAGGAGGGGAGGAGACTGTGTGGGGGGGGGGTAATGGCAGGGTGGTACAGCTGGTATATAGCATCCTTCCCGGAGTCAAATCCTGTAAGACTGACGGGATGAGAATCTCCTTTTGCATCTTTCCATCTATATGACATGTTTACAGAACAGAATGTAACAGGATTGATTCCACTGTCGTGGTTTTCCAGTGGGAAGCACAACGCCAGCGGAAGTGCTTTGGGACTTTGGTGTGAAAGGTGCTATACATAAGTGCAAGTCCTTCCTGAACTCCTGCACAGGCTGCACAACCTGCGAACACAGCTCATGATTTTCCAGCCAGTAAAGTCCGAGTCTGTGCCCCCGAGATGAGTTCCCTGCCAAGGTTACTTCTGACTGGAAAAGCAGGATTGTGGAAAATGTGTCCCTCAAACTGGCAGCTCATTGGGCCTCAGTATAACGAGGAGACAGGAATAAAATGGATTGGGTTGCCATGGTGATGTCCCTGGGTGGCCATGGTGATGGCCCTGGGTGGCCATGGTGATGTCCCTGGGTTGCCATGGTGATGGCCCTGGGTGGCCATGGTGATGTCCCTGGGTTGCCATGGTGATGTCCCTGGGTTGCCATGGTGATGTCCCTGGGTGGCCATGGTGATGTCCCTGGGTGGCCATGGTGATGTCCCTGGGTGGCCATGGTGATGTCCCTGGGTGGCCATGGTGATGTCCCTGGGTGGCCATGGTGATGTCCCTGGTGGCCATGGTGATGTCCCTGGGTGGCCACTGCAAAACAGCAACAGGAGGAGGCCATTCAGCCTCTCAATCCTGTCCATCATTTTATCTGATCTCCACCTCAACTCCACTTCCCCCCCACTTTATTTCATATCCTTTGCCCGCCCCCCAAAAAATCTCTCTGGTTCGATTTAAACTCTAATCACCCCAGGAGCCTCACCTGTTAATAGGTGAAACTTCCAAATATCTTCTAACCACTGTGTGGAAAAGTGCTTCCTGATTTCACTCCTAAATGGTCAGGCTCTAGTTTTAAGATTACGCCTCCTTGTTCTGGGCTCTTTCGCCAGAGAAAATAGTTCCTCCTTATCTGCACTAATAAATTATTTTTAACACTTTAAACACCTTGGTTAGATTACCCGTCAATCTCCTACACTCAAGGGAGTAGGTACATCTCATCTATTGCCTACCCAAAGTGCTCTCAGATAAAATCACCCAGCGCCTTCCTTATACTCGATGGCACACCATGTGCAATGCCACAGGAGGTTCACAAGCCTGGATACAAATGGGCCTGATTTTAACCCGTTCAAAACCCATCCATGTACACAGACAACTTATGCTGATTTTTCACAGCATCTGCCCAACAGTAATACAGCGGCAGAAATAGCAGAACGGCATCTGAAAAGGCTAGAGCCTTTACCCGGGCGGCCCAAGCAACCGCTGGATGGTGAGAGAGGCTGTGCCAGGCTAGATTCTCAAAGTAAAAGGACCAGAAGCAAAGGCTGGAACTCCACATCTCCGATCTGAAAAGTGCAAATCCCAGATGTTGAATGTATCCAAAATTTCGGGTGGATCTGAGCTGGTGGTTTTCTGTTTTGTCTATAAACATGAAAGTAGGGTTTTCCAAACAGTGAATATGTTTATAATTAGTAAAGAAAAAAAAGATGAGCCACACTGGCACGGCAACAGAAAGTACATCCAAGGCTTAATATAGCACAGAAACCACGGTAGCACATGATGGCTGTGTGTGTGTGTAATGATGGACTTTGGCACTGCCCAACTTAATATAACAATGAATCTTCTCTGAGATTGATGGAATACTGCTGGTGCATTCTATTTATTTTATTGCCAAGTTTGCCCCTTTCTTTCCTGAAGGGATTTACCATTTGTCGGGATGTGTTTCCAGGGGCATGTGGTGACTCACTCATGTGGTCATCCTGAAAGTCTGAGCTTAGACAATGAGCGTCAGCATGTCAACACACACGTATACACACACACACGCACACACGCACACACGTGCACACAGATGCACATACATACATGCAGCACCACATACACATAGGGTAGAATGTTTAGGTCAGTGGGTGGGCGTGCCCGGCCCAATCGGACGAAAAAGAAGTCGAGCGAGTGTCCCGAGATTATCCTGCACTCGCGCGGTGTTTCAGTCAGTGGGCAGTCGCAAAAATCAGAACTTTTTAAGACAATTAAGAGGCCAGTTAAGGTAATTAAAATTGCAATTGGCTTTAATTTTACGTTGCCTGTCCAACCTTCCCATTGGCCGACGGGCGAATTGGCCAGGCGATTTTTCTTCATCTTTTCTTCTTCATCCATGGGCAGGATGAGGTTTCCGAGCTGAAATAACATATAAATAAATTTCTGTGCACAGCATTTTCAGCAGCTAAATTTTCAGGTGATTTATAACGATTCGTCGGACACTTTCTTTCAGCTTCTGAAACTTTTATTTTTGATTTTTCAGGTCTTCAGCTCCCTGAGGCAGCCGCTTCCTTTCAGCCCTCGCTCGCGCCCACACTGACATCAGCGCCCGCTCTCCTCCCACCCCCGCCCGGGCAGCGCTGAGCGTTTCCGTTAATTGGCCAGCCAGTGTGAAATCGCAGTCAGGGGGCCAATCGCAGGCGGTGGTCCATTCCCCAGCTAATCCCGGACCCACCTGCCCACCAACCTAAAGATCCTGTCCATAGACACACATATACACACACTCCTGCACGCCCACACTTAAATCTGTACATACACAACCACATATACACACAGATACCCCTCCACGCGCACATACACTCACACACTCACCCCCACACACACTCACCCCCACACACACACACACCTGCACACACACACTCACCCCCACACACACTCACCCCCACACACACTCACCCCCACACACACACACACCCCCACACACACACACACCCCCACACACACTCACCCCCACACACACTCACCCCCACACACACACACACCCCCACACACACACACACCTGCACACACACACTCACCCCCACACACACTCACCCCCACACACACTCACCCCCACACACACTCACCCCCCCACACACACTCACCCCCACACACACACTCACCCCCACACACACTCACCCCCACACACACTCACCCCCACACACACACACACCCCCACACACACACACACCTGCACACACACACTCACCCCCACACACACTCACCCCCACACACACACACACCCCCACACACACACACACCCCCACACACACACACCCACACACACACACACCCCCACACACACACACACCCCCACACACACACACACCTGCACACACACACTCACCCCCACACACACACTCACCCCCACACACACTCACCCCCACACACACTCACCCCCCACACACACACACCCACACACACACACACACCCCTACACACACACACACCTGCACACACACACTCACCCCCACACACACTCACCCCCACACACACACACACCCCCACACACACACACCCCCACACACACACACACCCCCACACACACACACACCCCCACACACACACTCACCCCCACACACACTCACCCCCACACACACACTCACCCCCACACACACACACCCCCACACACACACACACCCCCACACACACTCACCCCCACACACACTCACCCCCACACACACTCACCCCCACACACACACACACCCCCACACACACACACACCTGCACACACACACTCACCCCCACACACACTCACCCCCACACACACACACCCCCACACACACACTCACCTCCACACACACTCACCCCCCCACACACACACACACCCCCACACACACTCACCCCCACACACACTCACCCCCACACACACACTCACCCCCACACACACTCACCCCCACACACACTCACCCCCACACACACTCACCCCCACACACACACTCACCCCCACACACACTCACCCCCACACACACACCACCCCCACACACACACTCACCCCCCACACACACTCACCCCCACACACACACCACCCCCACACACACACTCACCCCCACACACACTCACCCCCACACACACACTCACCCCCACACACACCACCCCCACACACACTCACCCCCACACACACTCACCCCCACACACACACTCACCCCCACACACACACACACCCCCACACACACACACACCTGCACACACACACTCACCCCCACACACACTCACCCCCACACACACTCACCCCCCCACACACACACACCCCCACACACACACACACCCCCACACACACACACACCCCACACACACACACACCTGCACACACACACTCACCCCCACACACACTCACCCCCACACACACACACCCCACACACACACACACCTGCACACACACACTCACCCCCACACACACACACACCTGCACACACACACTCACCCCCACACACACACACACCCCCACACACACACACACCTGCACACACACACTCACCCCACACACACTCACCCCCCACACACACTCACCCCACACACACACACACCCCACACACACACTCACCCCCACACACACTCACCCCCCCACACACACTCACCCCCACACACACACACACCCCCACACACACACACACCTGCACACACACACTCACCCCCACACACACTCACCCCCCCACACACACACACCCCCACACACACACACACCTGCACACACAC